>NC_056748.1:680861663-681014163 GCF_019279795.1 Protopterus annectens
GACGGTTATGAATTTCATGAAACATGGACATACTGTGCAATAAAACATCTTTGCGTTTGTTTGTGTTCTTAAAATGTAATGCTGATTAATCTGTTGATACCCACTTGTGTTGCCTTGTGATGGGTATAAGAAGTAGAAGCATTTTTTATAGGAAGCCAGTCTGCATTAAGATGCATGAAGTAAATTAGATTTCAATCTACTGTAATGTCTTTGGAGAATGGAAGAACCCATTTATTGCGTAAAAACACACTTTAACAATGGAATGACATGCAGACACATAAGTAATCTCTTCAGCTTGAAAGAATAAAACATAAGAGCAAAATGTTGTAAGATAGCAAAGTGGATTGTACATGCATGTATGTAAGGTGCATGTTACGTGCTTACATCTGCTCATGAGGATAAGATGTAATTAATTCTTAGATCTCTTCTAGTCCACAGGGGACTATACCCATGGCACAAAGGAATCAGAATGAAATCTTTTTATGTATACATTTCTATAAGTAGTTTGGCAACTACATCACTTCAAAAATGTGTAGTAATAAATGTTTTACAGTTTACTAAAATTAATATTTTAGTGCGATATATCAGACCAAGTCATCTGGTCATAGAAGAAGGAGAAAGAATTTAACAACTTGCAATGCAACTAAAGTAGACTTTTAAGGTATGTTTCTACATGGTTTCCATGTTGCTTTCTTTTATCAAACTAAATGTATTTTTTTATTTCCTTTCAAATAAGCCATTTTTCAGTAGAGCCTTGAGGATAAAAGCTCCATGAGAAATAATAACAGTAGTACAAACACAACATACAGAACACTCGGGTAACATTTAGTAACATTACATACAAAGCTCTGCGAGAACCCTTATGCAACCATACCACTTAGCACAAGAAATCTGGATAAAGCCTGAAATAATATAGCAATAACCTACACCTGGGTTTGGCTAATGCTGGATTTACCCACGGTTGGTGTGGTTTGGTCACAAGGGCGAAGCCCGAGTGGTCAGACAAAGTCAACCATGGGTAAATCCAGCATTACCCACACCCAGGCATGGGTTATTGCTATTATACAATGACATTATTTAAGGAAAAAAAAAATACATTTCTTAAATAATGGCATTGTATAATGCCTCCTTGCTGCCATCCCAGAGTGGTCTGGTATTCAGCAGCAGTTCTGATGTACTGCACATGCGTATACTTACGCAGTACATCAGAGCTTTGGGCAAAAGCAACGGAAAAAGCAAGATCTCAATTGCTTTTTACAAACTGTCCCACTATGTCAAACCCATTTAACATAGCGAGACAGTTTTGAAAAAAGCAACGGAGAAAGCAAGATATCCGTTGCTTTTTAAAGTGTCTCGCTATGTTAAATGGGTTTAACATAGCGAGACAGCTTTAAAAAAAAGCAATAGAGCATCTCCATTGCTTTTTTTAAAGCTGTCTCGCTATGTTAAACAAGTTTAACATAGCGAGACAGGTTGTAAAAAGCAACAGAGATCTTGCATTCTCCATTGCTGTAAAAAAAAAAAAAAAGAGTTATACCAATGGAAAAAGTCCGGGCGACTGGACCTTTTTCCATTACTATAACTCTAATTTACAACGTGCACGCTGACCAATCGGCATGCATGTTTTGGAATATTAATGGGGGGTCCTTGTATAATGGGTAATTAAGGCTCATAAATAGGGGCAGATTTTAAATATTGCTCTTATAAACTTAGAAAGTTGATAGAGTAACAGGTTTTGTGATAGCATGCAGATAGTATGCATTTTCTGAAGGACATCTTCTTCTTCTTCTTTCGGCTTTTCCCGGTTAGGGGTCGCCACAGCGGATCCCCTGTCTGCTCATGATTGGCAGTAGAATTTTACGGTGTCAAGTTGCCAGCCTGGCGCCCAACCTTCCACAGAAGGCACACACATGCATGCACTCATGCCTAGGGCCAATTTAGTGTCCAATCAACCTATAGCATGTCTTTGGGATGTTTCTGAAGGACATAATGAAATTCATATGTGTTTCATTTTTTAGTAACTTCAGTACTTCAGTGGTTTGCCTGAAAAACACAAATTTTATGAGGAATAGATCAAAAATATGAGGCAAAAATTTGGAAAATCATGATAGTTGAGAGGTATGTATACAGCATACAGAATGGTCATGTAACATTAGCAACATTGCATACAAAGTGACAATGTAAAATGCAGAAAATTATGACATAACTAAGTATATTTTACAGCAACAAAATCAACTTGGGTGCAATTATGTAGTAATAATAATAATTGTATGCATTTGTCATAAAAGACAGAAAAAATCAGAAGGAAGATATTCACTGATGTACATATGCACATAGGAGAGGTAGTTCAGAAATAATTTAGCTAGGGGGATTTTAAATCATTTTGCTTTTGTTTACTGGGTTTGTCTGATAGGGTTTAGTCAAAACCCTTTTTTCAGAAGAGGCCCAAGGGGGAAAGCTACAATATATTACATTTTTAAACAGACATACAGTAATATGCAAGAAAATACATTGATATACATTAACAATTACTCATGCATTTGTAATTAGATTACATTCTTGTGAAAGAAGAGGTAGCTATTACAGTACAAAGAAGTTTATGGATTTGTACATGTTGAAACATTAAGCATTTGAAGAGGTGAATTAGTGGGTTGTCAGGTAATAGCATGATTAGATCATGTGATTAGTGCTTAGACATTCATATAAATGTAGGTGAGGGAAGGAACTAGGTATAGCAGAAAATGTTAATATTATAGTTAAGAGTTGGGTTACAGAAGTTTCAGAAAAATATACAAGTGTGGCTATCATAAGGCTTGTATTAGAATTATATAAGTGGAGTGTGGGCGGTGTCTCACAATAATGTATATAACTGGTAGATGCTAGCAAAACTATTCTGGTATTGGGGAAGACTGGTTGTGGTGTATGAAATTCTGAATGAAGAGAAATGGTTTAATGATATGGCAAGCTAAAAATAACAGTGTTATTTATCTTGGTGATGTATAAAAGCAGATCCACTGATTTGACAGGTGAAGTTTTATTTGTGTTTTAAATGCGTTTGTATTCTGAATGGATTTCAGTTGTAGCGGGATGAGGTTTCATAGTTTTGCTACATTGTCTGAATATAGATATGCACTTTCAGTATTAGTGATTTTTCTCTACAGTGTAAAATTTTACTGGAGAGTAGTAGTAGTGTATTAAGCTGTTAAATGGCTGGGACATAACCAGGAGTCAAGCAGGGACAGTTTTAATTTATCTTTGAAGATATGTGCATTGTTGAGGAGTCTGATTGGTAGGGGAATTGGGTTCCAGGATTCTGAGATACAATTGGTGTAAAGAAGAATGTCAGCTTTGTTTTGAGGTTTGTGAATTTGTTAAGTAGCAGATCAGAGAGCTGTGTTTATGGACTGAGTTGTTGTATGCTGCTTAGGGAAGGATATTTTTCATGGTGTAAGACAAACCTGTGTGTAAACTGAAGGTGAGAGGGTGAGGTAGGTCAAGCCAGTTCAGGTGCCTGATTGAAATACAGTGATGTGTGGAGAATGGCTTGTTGGAAGCAAATTTGGTTATTTTATTATAACATTGCACTATTTTGTTGTCAGGGGTGAACTGGAGGTTGTTGAAAACTGGATAGGCATACAGAAGGGTAGGCAGCAATAGGTGGATGCTAACTGGTCACTTTCAGTCAGATATTGTTTGGCTCTATACAGCATAACTAATTTCTGATGTGTTTTTGATTGCTTGTTGGATGTGAAGGTTGAATGTCACGATGTCATCTACTATAACCCCTATTAACTTAGCATTGAAGACTACCTTAATTGCCCCATTATTTGCAGAACTGATTTGAAAGTTAGCTTTGCATTTAGTATGAAATGTGGGAGCAAACAAGGGAAGTTTTGTCTTTTTTGGATTTAGTATTAAGTCTGCTCTTGCTAGTCATTTTTTCTGAAGAGAAGCATGAATCTTGGCTGAGCTGTGGGAGGAGAACAGAATTAGGGACAGAGCAGATAATACTTTCATCACTATCATATTGGACTAGTTTGGCATATTTTGAGGCAGTGTGTCAATTATTAATAAATATATTAAACAGTAGTGGTCAGAGTAGGAAGTTTTGGAGAACACCAGCACAGTCTGTTAAACAGACATGCTAGATTACCATTTAACAGCTAATAATCTAGAAGAGAGATAGGTGTTGAACTGGAAGAGACTAGAGTAGGGCAGATCAAGGGAGGCTGGTTGACAGAGCAGTTTATTATGGGAGACAGTAACACAGGCTTTAGACAGGTCCAAGAAAAGGGCAGATACAATATTATCTGCATTGTGGTTAGGTCTAATGCTGTTGCAGAACTCTATTAGTACAGTGGTGGTACAGTGATTTGGTCTAAGGCGATGCTGAGTGGAGGAGAGGAGTTTATTGGTAATAATGTGGTTGAACAATTGAGAATGAATGCATTTTATAAGATTTTTTGATAAAGGGAATATATATGGTTCTGTAGTCAGAATGATCAGTTGTTTCCCTCTTTGCGCATAGGGTAGTATGAATAATTTCTTTAACAAGGGGGGCACATAAGACTGTCGGATGGATATATTAATGAATACCGAGACAGGGTACACAATGGCATCTACTGTGATCTTCAGTTATGCACTGGGTAAGTTATCTGCAGCTAGGTTGGCAGATTTTAGTTTTAGGAAGTGTGTTTTAATGCTGGAGGTTGGGACATGGGAATAGGAGCACACATTCTAGGTGTTGCTAATTCTACCATTAATCAGTAATCTGAGGGATTGAAAATAAAAAGCTATATAAATACATTTATATCAGTAACTGTTTCTATGGACTGCAGCAAACCACATCATAGTACAGGTTTCAAACTGCTGTGATGGCTACAGTTAGTAAAAGTATATAGTGCTGAAATCCTACTTGGAATAGGTTTAAACATTCAGAGCATCTCTCTCAAAGTTTTAGTATTAGACTCAGTCACAAAACCAAAGGTAACAGGGGAAAGAAAAGTCCTAAATTAGGATAGATTTTTAATAATCATCTCATCAACTTAGAAAGTTGCTAAAATAAAAGGTTTTGCATTAGAATGTATTTTCTGAAAGATATAAAGTCTGAAACTCAAATGTCTATCATTGTTTAGTGACTGCAATCTTCAATGGTTTGCCAGAAAAAAAAAACATGGGTTTTAAGGGACAGATGAAAAATATGAGGGAAAAATCTGAACATTCTGCAAAATGCTGCACAGTTAATAGGAATGTTTCAAAGACAGAAAACATTTCAATACTATAGTGAGAAATCTTGTTCCAAATAAATTAAGACATCTGACTAAACATCTTGACAAAAATTATCTATACTTAACTGTTACCATCTCTCCTATGTGGAGCTCCTCTCACGACAAACATACAACTCTCATTTAGTTCTGCTCTTGAACAAGGCTACAACAAAGTCATAAGATTTGCTTGGAACAAGCTGTACTGGACACAACACAGTTTACCATTAAAAACCTTTAACTTGCTTGAACTATCTTCTATTCGGTTCATCTTAACCTACAAAGTCATCAATACCCCATCTGCCTGCCCAGCAATTAGTCTCCTAGTCCAATGCTATTTCCCAAACTACCTCTTCCTACCAAATGATAAATAACTGCTTACCATTTACAAACCACAAAGGACTGCTGGGGTCAATCTCTATTCCAATAGTGTAGCTAGAACTTGAAACAAAATTCCTATATCAGTCAGGCTATCTCACAACTTCATCTTTTCAATACATTACAAAAAGACTTCCTCTCTGCCTACTAGCTTTGTCCCTGCTTCTCACTTGAGACATAGCTCTCCTAACACCCTTTATTATCTTTCTTAATCCTCCATTATAAGCTCTAAATTACTGAAACTTTTTATCCCCTTGCAATGTGTCATTTTATTGTGCTTCTTAAACTATTATACCTACTTCTAATCAGCACAACCAAATTACTATTCCGTTACTACTTCTCTGTTAATACACACTTGTTTATCCCCCTGTAATACCCGACTCTGTTGCATTTCTTAAGATACTTTTACCTACCTTATGCACTAACATGATTTTCTAAACTAACACCAATGTTTTGAGTGAGATTTTCTAAAATAATATTTCTTTCACTCATGAAAAAGACTGTGCTGTCAGGGTTTTTTAAGGTTTCATAAAAAATTTGCAATTTCAGCAACTCGGAGACCACTAATGCATTTGCAAGGTAACCTGTGCTAATATAGTGCCCATTGTAATAGTAGGAATATTCTAAGGATGCAATTTATTTCTCTGTTTACATATAGGTCTTTCTCCTTTTTCTATGAAAGTTCAGGGGAATATCCAATGAACATAAGCTGCCAAATTTACAATAAATAGCCAACACGTCTACTAAGCAAAACTGAACATACTGCCTTTCTATAGAAAGGGTACATGTACCCCTATAATATGAACTTTGAATATTTAAGTGAAGAAAGATTGGAGTGCAATGTCCACAGTTGAATAACATGACAACATGAGAAACATCTTAAAAGGCTGAGCACAGAACTCCAATGAACCAAAATCTCATATTTCTATTAAATTAGAAACAGGTATTGACAGAAAGCATAAAAAAGGGGAAATGAAATGGATGAGCTAAAACCAAAATGCCAACCAAGCAGTAGGAGAGAAAGAGGCTGGCTCATTAAAATTCAGTCACTTATAGGGAAGACATTACATTTTCATATGGTTGGGTAAGGACAGTAAGATAAAATTATATATGTTGCGCTCTTAGCAGAGATACAAATTCAAAGACATAACCAGTCAAGCAATACTGTTTAATAAAGACTTAAATGTTTGGAGATGATATAACATATAGTAACCAGTAAACTGCTGAAAAAATTCTAAGTTAATCAACAGAAAAGAATCAACTTTTTCTTTTCCCATTTGCTCTACAACTTGAAGTCGAGGGGTGCCAGACTGAAGAGCATTACCTGGGACTAGATTAGTGATGCAGAGCTTTAATTAGATGAAACTCTCTATACGAGTACTAAGCACAGATAATAAATGTAGCTCGAGCAAGCAGTGCCAGGAGCCGACTTCAACCACAATGCAGGATAGCAACAAAGGTACAAATAGGAATAAGCACCAAAGCAGGGATTCGCACCCAAGCTGGAATTTCCAATAATCCACTCTTAGTTCTTTAAAACACAGGTTTAATACGATCCCAAGTAAAGCACAAGTAAAACACAGTTTGATACGATCACAGGTTTAGCGCTTTCATCCACAAGAGGTAGACTTCTTCAGAACCAATAAATTCAAACTGCAAAATACATTTTATAGTAGATTTGGCGCCAAAAAAAACAATTAATTAATCAGTACATTTTTCATTTAAAGACAAACTACTTATATTACCAACTGATGTTTCTATAGATTGATTATCCTAGTAACTCACTTGTGTATGGATATGTACATATCATATAAAATACATATAACTATAATAGTACATTACAAAACTTTTAAGAAACTTTTAAGAAGCCTTTTTAAAAGGTGCACGACAATACTTTAAAACCCATATAAGCTTAATATTGCTTCCTAAATATTTCTATATTGTGCTGATACAATTCATTCAACACCCTTAAACACATTAATTTCATTTACTGTTCTAATATAGTAAACTATAAACTGTAAAGCTATAAACTCTAAAAAGTCTAAAAAGTGACTCTTATAAGTGCTTGGACATTTAACAATAATATATACCTTCAACCCCTGTCTAAGAGTAGAAAGGGTTTTATACTGATGCTGTCATTTAGGCCTGGCCAAGAGGTGGCATCACACAAAATCTGCCATTTAGCTTCTAAACATGACAGTCCAACCTTCCAATTACCCCCATGTTCACTTACCCCAACTTGGTCAATTATTTTAAAATTAAAACTATGTTGGATTCCTTTCTCACTAACATGTTTGCTAAGTGCATTTTTCGTGTCAGCTTTCTTAATTTTGTATAAATGCTCATAAATACGGGTTTTTAGCTTCCTTTCTGTCTTACCAATATAGTAAGCTTGACACCCAGAACAGGAAGCCAAATACACCACCCGCATGGTATTACAATTTCCTTTTTTACCATAACATATAGTTTTATTGCTGTTGGCCAATTTCGTAATTCTATTGGCATTAATATACTGACAGTACTTGCACCTGCCACAAGAACTAGTGTGTTCATCTTTACTGTTCATACCACCTTTTTTCTTATTTCCACCCTCAATAATTCTTTTTAAATTGAAGGAGGTTTTGAATACACTAACTGGATGATCACCTAGCACCCTAGCAATGTCATCCGTACTTGAAAAAATGTCCCAATGTCTCTTTAAAATCTCTTTAACCAAATTGGAATATGGGTTAAACATAATGACACACACATTCTTGTTGTTTCTTGTACCTTCCTTTTGGTGATTATTTGCAACAAAAGTACTTCTCAATAACGGGAGGTATTTCTTCCCCCATGATCTTATGACATATTTGGTAACGTCCTCCACCATACCCTCAGGGTACCCTCTAGCCAAAAACATCCCAGCTACTAAACTCATCTGATCTTCCATATCTTCTCTAACAGAGCACATTCGGGCAACCCGAATGCATTGCCCCTTAAGCACATTTCTAAAGATGTGTGGAGGGTGACAGCTGTCAAATTGGATATAGTCGTTGGAAAAAGTTGATTTCCTATAAATTTTTGATTGAAATCCTTTGCTGGTGTTACTAATAAAAGTATCCAAATATGGTATTCCTAGTTTTTCAACTTTGTAAGTGAATTTAAGAAAACTCGTGGTGTTGTTAATATATGATATAAAACTAGGTATATCTTCAGCAGGTCCCTTCCATACAATGAAAAGATCATCTAAAAAGCGTGCATATAAAGCAATATGCTTAAAATACACACTAGACAGAACATATGTTTCTTCCCATTCAAGCATGACGAGATTTGCAAAAATGGGGGCACAAGAAGCCCCCATTGCCACTCCTCGAATTTGTCTAAAATATTCTCCCTGAAATTCTATGTAATTATGTGAGAGAACTAATCTCATCATGTCAAGAATTAAACATGTTCTGTCCCATGTAAGATTGGAATGTTTCCTCAAGCTGTTTTCAAAATATTCTAGTCCTATTGTATTGGGAATACATGCAAACAGTTCCTGTACATCTATGGTCAAAAAAATTAAATCTGGTGACCATATGTCAGGTTTTAGCTTACTCAAAAAGTCCCATGAGTCTTTAGTTAAATGTGGGACGTTATGGTATACATGTTTGCACCAATGGTCAATGGCGACTCCAATATTAAATGTCTTTGATTTTGAACCGGATATGATAGGCCTAAAGGGGGTGTTTTCTATATTCTTATGAATTTTAGGTATACCAACAATTTTGGACATCACAGGATGCTCTGTCCTAATAAAGTCATATTCTTCGTTCGTAATACGATTGTCTAATAAAAATTCCTCAATAATCAGATCAATTCTATGATATCCTATATTTATCTGGTTAATAGATGTCACCTCGTAATTACCAGAATTAAAAAGGATATCCTGAATAGCTTTATAATAAACGCTGGTATCAAATATCACTAAACCTCCTCCTTTATCCGGTTTCATTATCCTTATTTCGCTATTCGCAACCACCTGGTCCAAGCATAATCTCTCACCCTTCGTAAGGTTGTCTATAAAAAGTGTGTCATACCATGGGTCTCTCCGTACATTTCCATATAAATTGTAAATGTCCTTACATACCATACGTTCATAGTTGCTAACCTGTACATTAGTCACTGGAATGTATGCACTTTTTCTAACTAGTTTTTTCGGTGAACCTTCACTTTTAACATTATTGAACTGGAGTGCTAGCTGTAATCTACGACAATACAACTTCACTTCTTTTATAACATCAAATAAATTTAATCTTGCTGTGGGTATAAACTTCATTCCCTTGCTAAACAAAGAGAAGAATTCCTGCGTGATATACACCCCAGTGAAATTGTATACTTTAAACCCTAAAAAAGAATGGATAGCTACTTTGCTACCAGTGCTGGCCTCAGTAACTGAGGTTTCCTTATAGTTCATATCCAATTCCTTATTTGTCAAGTTCACATTGGCCACTGGAGTACACACTTCAAAATTCACAGAGGGAGCTCCCCTTTTAATGTCTATCTCCTTTTGTGATAGATGGGTGCTTGATGAAACCTTCCCCCTTGAAAATTTTCATCCTCATCTCTTCTTTTGTTCCTACCCCTATGATTCCCATAATGTGGCTCAATAGTGCTAGTCCTACTATGCTTATTTCGTGGCCAAATATATGCCCTTTGCATTTTATATGCCTCCAGGTCTCGTTCAAGTTTGTCCAATTTCCTATTATATATGTCGTAAGCTTTAGATTTTGCCACCCTAAACTGTTTGTTAAAAAGTTCTTGCCAAGAGGGAAAATTATGTTCCTGGGTAATTTCATTATATAGTTGTTCAATTTCTACCATCAAGCTCCCTATTTTTTCATCATTGAATTTCATAAGTAGCTTGATGAATTCAAAACCAAAAAAATCGAACAAACTATTAAACTCATCCTGCACAGAATCAGTAAACTGTATCCCTAAGGGTAACTTAAAAAATCTAAGCCCCTTAGGCACAATCTTTAGATTTAAACATTTTTCTAAATATCCATTGTCAATCTTTACCCCCTTGATGTTATTCAATTTTTTACCCAGTAAATATATTTTAGATTTAATAGTACTATTTACATAGTTCCCATTTCCATCATCTATTTCAGCATTTTTTGAATGGTTATGCCCAAAATTGTAATCGGCATTAAGAAAACTATTCATGGCATCATTTGAATATTGTCTACTATTTTTATTGTTCATATGATTATGATTATGATATAAAGTGCCCTTGTTCCTTGGTTGATGCATATTTTCTTTAACACAAGGACTAGAGCTAATATTGTTCGTCACAGTACCTTTATGATGGTCAGTGTTAGTCCTGACCGTTGCGGAATAAGTTCTCATCGTTGCCCGCTGTTTGGGCTTTGCCCCCATACGGTGGGTCTCTTCCTGTGAATGGAAGAGGCTAAAATCGAAGGTAAATTCCGCATCGTTTAACACATACTTGTCAATCTCTTTAGAATTTAAGTTTAAATCAGCGTGTAACGTATCCGCTAAATTACAAACCACCTGTCCATTCGGAATGCTCAACTCGCTGTTGTCAGCCTCGGCATTAATAGAAGTCAAATCGATAGATGTAGATCTAACCAAATTAGATTTAACAGTGCATGATGTACCGGATGGTAAACGTTGACCCTTAGGAGCCGCTTCCAAATTAGCGGCCTCTACAACAGGTCTTGAAAGCGTAGCTACTAACTGTAGCAATTTGTTGACATCATCTTTCAGCGACAGTACCTCCGCACGTAGCTCTGTAAACTCTGCTCTGCTCAATGAAGCAGATGGGGATCCCAGGCAAGCCATAAAGAACACGACTCAAGAATAGTATAAAATCCAAAGACCAAAACACCATAAAGCCCACCTAGATCACTGTAGCTCGAGCAAGCAGTGCCAGGAGCCGACTTCAACCACAATGCAGGATAGCAACAAAGGTACAAATAGGAATAAGCACCAAAGCAGGGATTCGCACCCAAGCTGGAATTTCCAATAATCCACTCTTAGTTCTTTAAAACACAGGTTTAATACGATCCCAAGTAAAGCACAAGTAAAACACAGTTTGATACGATCACAGGTTTAGCGCTTTCATCCACAAGAGGTAGACTTCTTCAGAACCAATAACTTCAAACTGCAAAATACATTTTATAGTAGATTTGGCGCCAAAAAAAACAATTAATTAATCAGTACATTTTTCATTTAAAGACAAACTACTTATATTACCAACTGATGTTTCTATAGATTGGATTCCCAATACAATAGGACTAGAATATTTTGAAAACAGCTTGAGGAAACATTCCAATCTTACATGGGACAGAACATGTTTAATTCTTGACATGATGAGATTAGTTCTCTCACATAATTACATAGAATTTCAGGGAGAATATTTTAGACAAATTCGAGGAGTGGCAATGGGGGCTTCTTGTGCCCCCATTTTTGCAAATCTCGTCATGCTTGAATGGGAAGAAACATATGTTCTGTCTAGTGTGTATTTTAAGCATATTGCTTTATATGCACGCTTTTTAGATAATCTTTTCATTGTATGGAAGGGACCTGCTGAAGATATACCTAGTTTTATATCATATATTAACAACACCACGAGTTTTCTTAAATTCACTTACAAAGTTGAAAACTAGGAATACCATATTTGGATACTTTTATTAGTAACACCAGCAAAGGATTTCAATCAAAAATTTATAGGAAATCAACTTTTTCCAACGACTATATCCAATTTGACAGCTGTCACCCTCCACACATCTTTAGAAATGTGCTTAAGGGGCAATGCATTCGGGTTGCCCGAATGTGCTCTGTTAGAGAAGATATGGAAGATCAGATGAGTTTAGTAGCTGGGATGTTTTTGGCTAGAGGGTACCCTGAGGGTATGGTGGATGACGTTACCAAATATGTCATAAGATCATGGGGGAAGAAATACCTCCCGTTATTGGGAAGTACTTTTGTTGCAAATAATCACCAAAAGGAAGGTACAAGAAACAACAAGAATGTGTGTGTCATTATGTTTAACCCATATTCCAATTTGGTTAAAGAGATTTTAAAGAGACATTGGGACATTTTTTCAAGTACGGATGACATTGCTAGGGTGCTAGGTGATCATCCAGTTAGTGTATTCAAAACCTCCTTCAATTTTAAAAGAATTATTGAGGGTGGAAATAAGAAAAAAGGTGGTATGAACAGTAAAGATGAACACAACAGTTCTTGTGGCAGGTGCAAGTACTGTCAGTATATTAATGCCAATAGAATTACGAAATTGGCCAACAGCAATAAAACTATATGTTATGGTAAAAAAGGAAATTGTAATACCATGCGGGTGGTGTATTTGGCTTCCTGTTCTGGGTGTCAAGCTTACTATATTGGTAAGACAGAAAGGAAGCTAAAAACCCGTATTTATGAGCATTTATACAAAATTAAGAAAGCTGACACGAAAAATGCACTTAGCAAACATGTTAGTGAGAAAGGAATCCAACATAGTTTTAATTTTAAAATAATTGACCAAGTTGGGGTAAGTGAACATGGGGGTAATTGGAAGGTTGGACTGTCATGTTTAGAAGCTAAATGGCAGATTTTGTGTGATGCCACCTCTTGGCCAGGCCTAAACGACAGCATCAGTATAAAACCCTTTCTACTCTTAGACAGGGGTTGAAGGTATATATTATTGTTAAATGTCCAAGCACTTATAAGAGTCACTTTTTAGACTTTTTAGAGTTTACAACTTTACAGTTTATAGTTTACTATATTAGAACAGTAAATGAAATTAATGTGTTTAGGGGTGTTGAATGAATTGTATCAGCACAATATTTAGAAATATTTAGGAAGCAATATTAAGCTTATAGGGGTTTTAAAGTATTGTCGTGCACTTTTTAAAAAGGCTTCTTAAAAGTTTCTTAAAAGTTTTGTAATGTATTATTATAGTTATATGTATTTTATATGATATGTATATATCCATACACAAGTGAGTTACTAGGATAATCAATCTATAGAAACATCAGTTGGTAATATAAGTAGTTTGTCTTTAAATGAAAAATGTACTGATTAATTAATTGTTTTTTTTGGCGCCAAATCTACTATAAAATGTATTTTGCAGTTTGAAGTTATTGGTTCTGAAGAAGTCTACCTCTTGTGGATGAAAGCGCTAAACCTGTGATCGTATCAAACTGTGTTTTACTTGTGCTTTACTTGGGATCGTATTAAACCTGTGTTTTAAAGAACTAAGAGTGGATTATTGGAAATTCCAGCTTGGGTGCGAATCCCTGCTTTGGTGCTTATTCCTATTTGTACCTTTGTTGCTATCCTGCATTGTGGTTGAAGTCGGCTCCTGGCACTGCTTGCTCGAGCTACAGTGATCTAGGTGGGCTTTCTGGTGTTTTGGTCTTTGGATTTTATACAGATAATAAATGGACTGAGACCCTCAAGCCAAGAATGAATAAGGCTGATGGCCCTGGATCCAGCCTGTGAGTAGTGTGGCAAATACTCAAAAATCAAATATACAACTTCAGATAAGTTAGTGCATTTAAAGTCATACTATGCATTTTCCACATATATTCAGGGTAGATCACTGCTTTGTCCTAAAGTGGTTACATACGGAGCTTTATGTCTAAGTAGGTCATTTTTAGACAAAATAAGGCAAATGTGCACCTCATATTTAGAGGTAGAAAATGTTTTCCGGCTTACAAGACAGAGTGGACTAATCAATCAGTCAACGATCCTGAACAGCTTAGTTATTGATGCGATGTTGCTGAAACACCACTGAACAAGAACATTGCCTTTTGTAAAAGATTAGTACCTGACAAAAGATATAATATCCCTCAAGCCCGGGTCTGCTTTCAAAGATGCAGTTTTGACAGTGGAAAACTGACACCAATCCTCTGCATGATGAGGAGAACATGTATGCACCTCTGCTCCTTCAAACTTACTGAAGCTGGATGCTCATTTAATTGGAGTAATCTGAGCTACTGTAAAAGCAATTATGTTTATATATTGACAGACAATCAAGAATCATCTGCACTGCATAGCAGTGTGATCCATTCATGTACTGTCTGCTATTGTAAAGTCCTGTGTACTAGAAACTCAAAACTGACATACATAGAGAGTTTGAAATGAAAAGCATAATGAATACTATGGCAGTCACATTTAGAATATCCCTTTTATAAAGCAGACCTCAATTGCAGTCCATTCACAGAAAAGGGAGATGAAATGCAGACAAAGTAACACTCTGTCACATTTTAAGAAGTGGTCAAATAAATGTTCATATCAGTTCATAGGTTGGTACTAGGCTATCGGCCCTAGGGCCTATACAAGCCTAGCCATAACCATTCCCTGGCTATTTCTTCCCACAATATTTATTTCCCCAGACCCCTGTCTAGCAGGGCTACTGACATGATACCTGGGGTGAATTTCCTATCTCCCATCCAATCATAAGGGTTCCTTTTGAAGAGGGCCAAAGAGACGCTCTGCTTGACATGTATGGGCAGTCTATTCCAGAGTCTGGGGAGTGTCTGGGTCAGGAACCTATCCCTCCAGCATGTTTTGTTCATTGTGGTGACAAGGTTTAGATCCCTGGAATGTGTGGCTGATTTCTTTAAGTGTAGCATGTCCAACAGCTCTGGGCTTGACATGGCCTTGTATGTTAAGTAGAGATCGCCTCTGAGTAGACAATATGTGACAGAGTATAGCTAGAGTTTTTTTTACGGTCAGCATAGGGCATCTGCTTTAGGCCTGTGATTCTTTTAGTGAGGTATTTCTGTGGCCTTTCCAGTTGTTGCAGATGACTTGAGAGGTACATACTAAATGGGGTGTTGTATTCTATAATGGTCTAATGAGGGATAAGTACAGTGGGACAATAACCTTCTTTTTTCTGGATGAAAAGCCCTTAGTGATGAGGTGTGCCACATAGAAGGATTTCCTAACTGTTGTGGCGATGTAGTTATCGAAGGTGAGACCACTGTCCACCTGTGTCCCTAAATCTCTTATCACACTTTCAGTGTTTAGTGTACTGCCACCTATGTGGTAATTCATGGGTACATGTTTTTTTCCAAAGGGGATAACTATACATGTTTTGGCACTGAGCTTGAGCCCATGGCTCTGGCAACAAGCATCTGTTTCTGTAAGGCCCTTCTGTAGAATATCCACACCATTTGGGGATTCAATAATGGCTCCCAGTTTGCAGTCATCTGCTAACTTTGTAAGCCAGAGTCCCTTAGTGTTGGCCTGTACTTCTGAGAAGTAGATGCCGAACAAGAGTGGTCCCAGGACAGAACCCTGAGGTACTCCACTTGTCACTTGTCTGGAGCTGGATTTGGAGTTGGCTACTTTTGCAGTGTGGGTTCTCTATCAGTTAGCCAGTTGGCAACCCATCGAATGACATAGGGATTAATGCCCAGCTTAGTACATTTATTTATGATTCCAGAGTAGGGGTGGTGTTGAAGGCCTTGACAAGGTCCAGATAGGCTGTGTGGACTGCCTTACCCTCATCCACAGCTCTGGAGACTCATTTGAAGTCTATCAGGTTCAGGAGACAAGATCGGCCCTTCACAAACCCAAACTGGGTGGGGTCCAGTGTTTGAAGGTTGCCAATGTCTTTGTTTATATGTTCCATGATAATACATTCCATGGCCTTGCAGATCAGGCTCATCAGACTGATGTGGCGGTAATTCCCAGGATCCAAGGTGGATCCCCCCTGTGGAGTGGGATAACTGTAGCTGTACACCACTCAGTGGGCATGAATCCTGAGTTGAGGCTATGATTAAACATGACACTTGGTGAGGTACCAGTTCATTTTGTAGTTCATGTAGTACACAGCCCGGGATGTCATCTGGTCACATGGATGCTGTATTCTTAGCTTTGAAAGTGCGTTTTTTACCTGTGTGGCCATTATTACCCGAATTTGGTGATCTTTTGGTATTGAGATGGGTCTTTTAGTGGGTGAGAGGGGGGTGAAGTTGGCACTGAATCGATCTGCCAGGATATTGGCAATATCCTTGGGATCAGTATATTTAATGTCATTCTGTTGTAGCTCACAGCAGACTGGAGCATTTAGATTCTTGACAAAGCTATATAATGCCTTGTGGTTGTTTTTGGAATCTTTGGCAATTTTATTTTTGTAACTAGCTTTGGAGTATTTTATGAGGGATCTCAGCTTCTTACTGAGGCTGGTAAGGGTGTTTTTTGGATCCTGGGATTTTCCTCTTTTCTGCAACAGTTTCCGCCTTTTGTTGTAAAGTTTGTTTATGGCAGGGGACCACCAGATTGGCTTTCTTTTTTTGGAGGAAAGCATATTGGTTCTATTTGCGATGGCACGATTCATGCACGAGTTGATGTGCTTGTACAGTGCCTCAGTGTAGGATTCAGCAGTTGAACTTTCAGTTCCCGTCTGCATGGGTGTCATGAAGTTTGTCACTTCTGACTTGAGTAGCATGAAGTTGGCTTTGGAGAAGTTTTTTACGGAGGTTTCCTTACTGGGGGGTGGGGAAGGGATGTGGCTGTCAAGGGTGATTAGCTTATGGTCTGACCTGACCAACTAGGGGGTGACCATAGGTGTGGAGCATCGATCTCCCATGTTGGTAATGATGAGATCTAGGATATTGGTGCCCCTGGTGGGACTATGGATTAGTTGATCCAGGGCATTGGAATTTATGAATTCCAAGAACCATTGGGCAAAGGTGTTGGTACATGAGTAGTTTTCCCAGTTAATGGCAGGGTAGTTGAAATCACCCAGTATTAGGGTGTTTGGTTGTATCTTAATATTTTCCAGCATGTTTAGAAAGGTGTAGTGAGAATCTTGGGGCATGGTGAGGGATCTGTAGCAAGCTACAATTTGGATTACAGTCTTACCTAAAGTTTGTTGCACCTGGAGAATTTCAGACGCATTGTGTTGGGCAACTAGCCTGGTGGTGTGAATATCCTTGGTGAATATGGACACTGCTCCACCTTTAATGTTTCAGTCCTGGATTGGTGGCTGAAAAGTGTGGTGGGAGTTGTAGCCTGGCATTGCAGGGGTGCTCTCTGGGGCCATGAACCAGGAACCAGGAAAATGTCGTCTCTGTTCTTTAAAGTCCATTCCTTGGTTATTTTTTTTTTGTATTGCATTACCACACAGTTAAAATCTCATGGTTAAAACTGCTTGCTCTGAAAATAATTATATCTAGACTTGTGTTTAATTTAGGGTAAGAGTAGCACTGTACTACAAAACTATTATGAAGCTAATCTGGAAAGAAATGAAGAAAAACACAAGGTCTACTGCTTCATTTTATTATACAGTTAACATGTTCAATGTTTTTCATTTTATTTCTTTCAACTCATTATATTGCTAAATACCCAAGTACTTTACATTACCAGAAGAGATAGAAAGAATATAATACAGTGCAAAGAAAATGTAGGAAGCCAGTATAAATAAAATAAACATACAGGTGGCATTTGAGAAAACATTATACAGAAAATATAGCATTAACAACACAGTAAAATGGCAAACTCTGAAAGAAATATGTATGTATGTGTATGTATGTTTATATGTGTATGTATGTAATATACATTTTTTTTTTGGCAAAGCTAAAAGAAGTGTAAAGTGGCAGCTGTTTAAGCCAATTCTAGGAAACATAACTTAGATCCAGTCCAAAACTGCAGGGTCATTAGCTCATTACACTAAAAAAAATCAGTCATACTTGTAAAATCGTCTTTGAAAATTTCCAATATGTTATCAAAGGACGAAATGATAAATGAACCAAAGTCAATGGCAAACAATGCTTATGTCCACATGAATATCATGGGTCAAAAAAAAAAAAAACATGATAGTTACAAAACACATTAGACTAGGCAACAGTCCTTACTGGTATTTAACTGAAATGAATTAAAAAAGAAAAACACAAGTGAGTTATAATAAGAATGAACAGAGATGGACAAAGTAAAAATGCAGGAAGCTGAAAAACAAATGGCAGAAATAGACATCCATATTCAATATCTTTTGACAGCAAATTGGTGCTGCCAAATGAAAATTTTACCTAGGCAGATAGTAAGATCAGAAAGGGGAAGTAACATCATCTGACTTAACATAGAAGAAATGCTGAATGGAAAACCATTTGCTGTAAATGTAGTCAAGCATAAAAGGATCAGTGCGGTCAATACGATTTATTAAGACATCAAGAAGTGGCACTGCTCCTATATGTAGCCAAAAGAAAATTGGGAGCAAATCCAATGCAAGTCCAACCATTTCAGCAGTGGTGTGATAATCGTGTCTATATCATAACATCGTAGACACAAAATGTCAAACGCTCACAACAGCAAAAATGCAGAAACTCAAATTCCGTATTGTGGGGGCTGCGCCCCCTACACCCCCAAATAAATATATATATTGCAACTTTGAGATAGCACTACAGTGAGGAAAGGGCAAATATTCCAATCTTAACTGTACTGCGATCTCAAAAATGGACCCTCAACATTTTGCCACTTTCGCTGTTGTGCCATTTGACATTTTGATTTTACAATAATATGATATAGATCCTGATAATCTACAAAAAAAGAAACATAAGCAATTCACTGATACAGCCCAGCTGTCATATAGATAAGCTTTAGAGATACTATGTATTACTTAGACACAAACAAGGATTAAAAACTGTGCACAACTTTAGCAACTCAAACAAAAAAAATCAACAGTTAAAAAATAAAGCAATGCTAAGTGCAACTATAGTTTGGCAGTCAGCAATCACCATGTTAACTAAATACCAAATAAATACATTTATTAAACAAAAACAAGCAAGAAAATAAATAAACTAGACAGGACATCTAAGGAAAGGCTATGCAGAAACTGGATATATAACAAATTACTGTCATTCAGTCCTAAACACATTCAGTGACAGCATAGGATCATGGGAAGTTACTAGGCAAATGGCTCTAAGACCCTTAGAAACCTAGGCATGTTCTGCCCTAGTTTCCACAATCAGCATATATTACCCCTGTCTAAGAGAGAGACGCATGGGAACCCCTGGGGTGAATTTATGGTTACCCATCCAATCATCCAGACTACACTTGAAGAGGGCTAAAGAGGTACTCTGCTTTACTTGAATTTGGAGTGTGTTCCACAGGTGTGGTAACCTCTGAAAGACAAATCTATCCCTCTAGCAGGTTTTATTAATGTCACATACCAGTTTAAGGACTTTAGAGTGAGTACCCCATGAGCCATTGGACATGGATATGCAATAATTCCCAAAAAGCAGTGTCACAGATTGCCTTATATGCAAGGCAGAGATAATTTCTGAGTAGTCTGTATGAAATGGAGTAAAGCGACAGTGATTTCAGATGATCCACATAGGACAGATGTTGAAGACCTTGAATTCTCCTTGTGAGGAACCTTCATGGTATCGCCATTTGCTGCAGGTGCTTGGAAGGATACATACCAAAAGGGGTGATTCAGTTATTGGCCTGATGAGGAAGAGTACAGGGAGGTTATAACATCTTTTTTTTTTTTTTTTTTTAGAGGTGATACTCTTACTTATGAGATGAGCAAAATATAATGCCCTTCTTATGACTCTGGAGACATGGTGATCAAAGGTAAGGTTGCTATCAACCTGTGTGCCCAGGTCTCTCATCACTGAGTGCACACTTAGGGTGTTTCTATTGATGTGGTTAATAGCCAGAGCAATGAGTTTATGGCCATGACTTTTTAACCAATTATTTGTTTGCATAAGATCCTCTTCTAGAATGTTAACATTGTTTGGGGATTGTATGACCAGGCCCAATTTGCAGTCATCAGCAAACTTTGTTAGCAACAGACATTTAGTTTTTGCTTACACTTTGGAGAAATATTACAAACAGCAGAAGTCCCAGGACTGATTTCTGTGGAACACCACTGGTTACAAGCCTGCTGTTGGAGGTGGACTACCCTATTTTGTCTGTATGGGTTCTATCAGTGAGCCAGTTAGGAACCCACCTAACAATATGAGGGTTGATACCTGGCTGGGTGAGTTTATTAATAATGCCTAAGTGGGGAATAGTGTCAAAAGCCTTGGCTAAGTCCAGGTAGGCAGTATGCATAGTTTTCTCCTCATCCAGGGCTCTGGTGACTGTTCTGAAGAAGTCCACCATGTTTAACAGGCATGATCTCCCTTTGACAAATCCAAACGGAGTACAGTCAAGTGCTTCGAGATTACCTATATCTTTGTTGATAAGGTCCATAATGATTCACAAAATGGCCTTGCAGATAAGCCCAGTCAGGCTAGTATGTCTATAGTTCCCAGAGTCAGTGGAAGCACCACACTTGTGAAAGGGGATAACACAGTATGTTTTCCATTTAGCTAGGATGAAGCCAGTGCTTAGAGCATGATTGAGTAGAGTACCCAATGGTAGTTCTTGTTGCAGCCCATGTAAGATGCATCCTGGGATGTTATCAGGTCCTGTTCATGCTGTGTTTATGGCCTTAGACAGGGCATATACAACCTGCTCTCTAGAGATATAAGGTGGGGGACAGGTGGAATAAATCTCATGGGGTATGTGTGGTGGAGACAGGGGGAGTGAAGTTTTCACAGAACCTGTCAGCTAACAGGTTTACTCTGTCCACAGGCTCAGTGTATGTGGTATCATTAACTGCCAGTTTGGTGCATATCTGGCCCTTGCCTTTTAGGCTATGGCTGTAACTAAACTACCCCTTATGGTTGTCCTTAGTTGAGGATGCTAATTTGAATTTGTAGTTTGCTTTGCAGGACGTCACATGAAGTCTTATTTGCTTGTTTAAGCTGAGAAGGGAGTGTTTCCAGTTTATGGCACGCTCCCTCTTACTTTTGGACAACAATTTCTTCCTCTTATTGCAAAGCCTGTTAACAGCAGTTGTCTACTATGCAGGTCTGCTCTTCCTTGTTATGGTCCTGTTAGGTATGGTCGCATCAATGCAGTTCTACAAGTGTTTGTAGAAAGCATTGGTGTAGTACTTGGCATAACTGCCAGTTCTAACTGAGGGGGTACATGCAGTGAAGCTATTTAAACCTTCCCTTTGAAGGATATAATCTGCTTTGGAGAAGTTTTTTTTTAGTTTAGTTGCTGCTGGGGGGGGGGGGGGGGCTCAGATGAGATAGTTAATTTGAAAGACATTGATTTGTGATCACATCTGACAAATGAAGATCTCACGCTATGAGTGCTACAGTGGTCCCCCATATTGAAAAGCACCAGATCAAGGATGTTATTAAAAACTCCTGATGTCCACCACGGCAGTAAAACTTAATAGTAAAATCAAAACTTTAATAAAAAGAATATAACATAAAATAAGCAGTCCTCAGTCTTCCGATAAGTGCTTTTGGCAAATAAGCCTTCCTCAGATCGTATAAAAAGGACTGTTCAGCGTTTGTATTTATAAGGCATCACAGCCATTCCTCATTTAGTTCTCTGACACGCCCTTGTTGCAAACCAAAAGGAGGCCAGGTAGCAGAGAGGTATAATTTCCTTCATTGTAATTAAAGGGGCAGTGCTTCTCTTTACTATAGCATTGTATATGAGAAAACTAATAGCTATGGATGTGAATACATTATATGAATGAAGCAACATTCAAGTAAACTTGCTAATCATATTCCTTCTATTCTTAAGTGCAGGTTTTAATGGCACAATAGTATTCAAGCCTGGTGATCTGTTTGCTCTTAAATTAATTATCCAGAAATTATCATCCAGAAATAGGCCCAATTCTAATAGAAAGGGCACTTTCAAGTGCTTAAGATGCAAAGCTTGCAACTCCATTGACAGCTCCAATGTTTTTGTACATCCATACTCCAGGCAACAGTACAATTTTAATGTTTATGCTGATTGTACTACTTCCCACATCATATACTTAGCGACTTGCTGCCAATGTAGTGCTTTCTATGTTGGCAAAACAGATCAACGTCTTAAGGAATGTATCCTCAGACATTTGAGGGACATCAAACAGAAAGATCCCAATAATGCCTTAGCAGCCCACGTAACACAGTATCCTTCTCATTATTTTGTATTTAAGGCCATAGAGGCAGTCTGTCAGACCACAAGAGGAGGTGATGTTCATAATCGCACAGAGCTAAGGGAAACATGCTGTATAATTAATTTAAGAGCAAACAGATCACCAGGCTTGAATACTATTGTGCCATTAAAACCTGCACTTAAGAATAGAAGGAATATGATTAGCAAGTTTACTTGATTGTTGCTTCATTCGTTTAATGTATTCACATCCATAGCTATTAGTTTTCCCATATACAATCCTATAGTAAAGAGAAGCACTGCCCCTTTAATTACAGTGAAGGAAATTATACTTCTCTGCTAGCTGGCTTCCTTTTGGTTTGCAACAAGGGCATGTCAGAGAACTAAATGAGGAATGGCTGTGATGCTTTATAAATACAAAAGCTGAACAGTCCTTTTTATACGATCTGAGGAAGGCTTATTTGCAGAAAGCGCTTATCGGAAGACTGAGGACTGCTTATTTTATGTTATATTCTTTTTATTAAAGTTTTGATTTTACTATTAAGTTTTACTGCCGTGGTGGACATCAGGAGTTTTTAGTAGTATTTGCCTTTTCTCTTCCTCATTGGTGTCCTTCACAGTGTAAGAAAGTTTTTTACCAAATCAAGGATGTTGGGTGCCTCTAGTTTGGGTGTCCACCAGCTGGTCCAGGGCATTGGAGTTAATGAACTCAAGGAACTTTTGGGCAAGTGAGTTTAACCACAAGTAATTTACCCAGTCAATGGATGGGTACTTAAAATCACCAATTACCATGATGTTCAGATATATCTTGATGGATTCCAGTCGATCCAAGTAGACAGAGTGGGTGTCCTGATTCATAGATGGGTCCTGTTGTTGGCAATAACTTGAACAGGTGTCTTACCAACTGTTAGTTGCACCTGAAGTGTCTCCAGGGAATCATACTGTTTAATCACTCTAGGGGTGTATTTATCATTAATGAATATTGATACACTGCCTACTTTAGTTTTCATGCCTTCTGTTTGTGGTCTGAATGTGAGGTAGGAGCTGTAACCCAGGTGGCTGGGCTGCTTTTCACAGCCTTGAATCAAGTCTCTGTGACTGGACAGATACCAGCATTTTCCAAAGTGAGGACTGCTTTCAGAGAGTGCAGTTCCATGCTAAGACTTCTAGCGTTTAGCAGCATAGCCTTTAGGATGTTATTTGAAGAAATTTATTTAGGTTGGGAATCCTGTGCTTGTGACATTGCATAAAAAAAGGTACTATGGGGTGGCAAGAGCCTTTGCCCATAGCTGAAATCCTAAGGGTGACAGATGAAGACCATCGCTGGCAGAGCATCAAGGTCTATCGATCATGTTATGCCAGGGTGACAGAAACTGGATCCCCTTAGAATGACACCAGAAACTAAGCCATTATTGAAATCAATGATTTTCTGTTTATATTGTGGTATCATTCTAAGCAAGGGTAATATGCTGCTCAAGATAAATAAATAGATAAATAAGATAAATAGGATGTGCTGGAGGGATAGATTTATCACTCAGAGACTCCCTATGCTGTGGAATAAAATCCCGGTCCATGTGAGGCAGAGCACCTCGCTGGCTCTGTTCAAGAGAAATCTTGACCTGTGGATGGGAGATCGTAGGTTTACCCCGGGAATCATCTCTGTGTCACTGCTGGACAGAGGCACAACAAACTAATGGGCACAGTATTTTTTCATATAAGGGGTGGCGTAAGCCACAAAAATTTGGGCTAGGCTTATAAATGCCTTAGGGCAGATAGCCTAGTATAAACCTATGGACCTATAAGACTAGGGACACACCTGCCGGTGACATATAATCAGAGAGCTTAATCATGTCTCTCTTCATGTAGTCCAAGGAGGTACATCTCAAGTCGTTCACACCAACATGTGCTATGACCGAATCATAATGGAACTTGTTGTAGAGAGACTTGAGTGCCTGCATGATCTGATGAATCCTGGCGCCAGAAAGATAGCTGACCATGAGTTTCTACTTGTTCAGCCTGGCGAGAGGAATGTCTGTATGTCTCACTATAGACTATCCTATGAGTAAGATATTTTCAGTGGATTTGTGTTGCCCTATGGGCTTTGAAAGTGAGACATTTGTGCTTGTGTCATTATGTGCACTGTGTGTTTTAGGTGTTACGGTTGGTTTAGGATGCATGTGTTTTGGAGGTATCTGGTGTTTAGGTAGATTTTTTGTGAGTACCTCCACATATGCTGGTCTATGTGTATGCTGTGTGTAATGAGTAGGACTTGTGGTAGGTGGAGTGAAAACCCGCTCTGTATTGCTTTCTGTTGTGTGAGAGATCTGTGATTACAGATTCATAATGTAGGTACATCTCTCAGAAATGGTTCAGGGATGATTTTGAAGTAGGGGGTTGTCAGTGTACATAAGGCAGTTGCTACACTGCCTCATTACATCCATGTCAACCAGGCTGACTGGAGAAAAGGAAGGAACCTGACAGTTAATGGTCATAGGAATAATCTTTATCTGGCTTTAACAGTTGAAGATGGAATACAGCATGGGAAGGTATTAGCAGGTTTATGTGTGAAGCGCTCTAGTTTAGGTAATATTTGCGAGGCTAGAGAGCAGGTGTCTGTAACCAACAATCCCTCTGCTCAGTGGTGCATGATGCTGTGCAATGTTCAAACAGGTCCTAACCAGTTCAAACACAGGTGTTTTAAAGCAGAAAAACAGGAAACAGCCAAAGTTCAAATTATCCTATCAAAATGCCCTAAACAGAGCCCTGCAACTGTAACTCAATGTAGATCAGTCAAAACTGTACCTTCCTGCCATGAGGGTACTTGGGGGCCTCTTCAAACAAAAGCTTAATTGTTTTACAAGCTCCACAGGTCACAGACAGTATTAGATTCAGCAAAAACCTGAACTTAGTCTATGCTAATGTTTTTCAAGTGTAGCAAGGAAGTAAAATGAACAAAACAAGCAGATGGACAGTAACTACAGCTGTAAGAGGAATTCAATTAACAGACAATCTAAAACGCAGTAAAATACTGTTGCATAGTTTAAACAAACAGATGTTTGGCAAATATTGTTTTAATCAGAAAGTGCAGAAAACAGTTGAAAATAAGCACTTATTATTGATCACATTGCTGAGAGTACAGAATAGTGCAAAAAGATATGACAAAACCACTAACTGCCTGGCACTTTGTAAACATATACCTGCCAGCACTTTTTGGGAATTGTAACTAGAATGATAAAATAAAGGAATATAACTAAGAAGATGATGATCACAGATATGAAGAACAGGTAAAGCTGTGCCCGGAGGGCTATAAACTACAGCACAGATTAGGTTTCCCAGAATAGTTAAAGGTACAATGCCAGAAGAACAAGTTAAAAAAAGTATAAGAAAGGAAATTACATCTACAATTATGTAACAAATGGAAAAAAGATATACACACTTTTTATAATTCTATCCTGATTTTGAGAGAGTGAGGAGACCACCAACTGAATAAAGGTCGCAGTAAGCACTCAAGGAAATTCAAGTAAAATGAAAAATACCATGACGACTTAGGCTTAAAACACAATTAATAAACAGCAAATACAACTAAAATTGATTCTACAAGGCTTAAAACATGACAAATAAAACAAAAATTGGTAAGCGCTTTCAGGGTATTTGCACTGCTTCATCAGACTAAGGATAATAATGCTCAAAGCTTTAAATACAGAAATCTAGCCAATGAAAGTAAGACACAATCAACAAATTAACCAGAAATGACAGGAGAATCTGAATTTGATGAATACTCATCTCATAAAAATGAAGTGAAAAACACTTTTGAGCCAATCAAATAAACTGAAAATCTCTTTCAAGCCAATCAAATAAAGACAGGAAGGTTTACAGCTGTAAAGCTGAGCCAGTAATGACAGGATAATATGACTATACATACTTATGAGAATGTACTGGAAGGCTCTGATCGAGCCAATCAAACACTTACTAAAAGCTCATCAACTCTAAAGCCAAACCAATGAAGAGAGAATAAAATACACTACTACTGTGTATGTTACCTAAATTGGCTGGTATGAAAAACAAAGAGTAAGAGCACTTGCAGAAAATCTGTCTAAACCAATCCAGTTTGCATATTGAGAATGCTCTCAACCTATCAAAAACTACACTCACTTCCTTAGAGAATCACCAGTCAAATAACATAGAAAATAAATAAATATGAGATGTATGAATATACGAGTATACTCATATAACCAAATTGGAGGCCTCTGGTCAAGCCCAGCAAATACAAACAAAAAGCTGTACAAGTCTGAAAGTGAACCAGTGAAGAGGAATAAAATCCATTACTTCTACACAGGCTGCCTAGATCACCTGATATAAAATCAACGTTTGTAAGCACTGGCAGCAAATCTATCTAAATTGTTCCAATCTGTATAGTAAAATGCTCTCAACCTATCAAACGCTACAATCACTTCCTTCAGAAAATTACCCAATTGAATAATGCAGAAACTACATGAACATGAGATAGATATACTCTTACAGCAAGACAAATCCTAACAATTAAATCTAATGTAAGCAGTATTCTAAATAAACTCTTCCAAACGAAAACCTACCAAGTGCACCTCACAACGCTTCAATGAAGCATGAGTGATCAATACAGAACTGTTAAGCAATAAGCCAACTTCCCTTTTGTCATCCCTATCAAAAATGGGTCTATATTACATTATCGAACACTTAAATAAGTGAATGATGATTAATCGACCCCATGTAAGCGAAAGCTTACAATGTCGAAACCCCAGAACAGCGATTTTTTCCAAGGGAAAAAAAATCGCTGTTCCAAAAAAAAAACTTTAAGACAGTATATAACGTTGGGAGCTGTGCCCACCACACCCCCTACTTAAATATACCAACTCAGAGATCGCACTACAGTGCCAAAAATGGCAAAGTAACAGAAGTGCCCAAGCAAATTCTTTCCCAGGGAAAGAGTTAACTTAAAAGCCGCTTCACTATTTTTCCTTTTTGCTCTTTTTCGGTTGATCAAGACACATTCGACAGAATGCGTCTTCAATCAGGTACTAGGAACCCATCAAAAATAGTACAAAAATATATTCTTACATATCTTCTCAACTATCTAATAGATAAGTTTCTTTCTTCAGACAAACATGGCTTCCATCTTCATTAAAGCACAACTACTGCTTTATTGAATTTTGTTAACACTTTCAACACCCACATAAATACCAGAAGTCTATTCTCCATAATCTCCCTAAACTTATCAAAAGCTTTTGATACTGTTCGCCACCAGAAACTCTCATCCTTAGGGCTCATTCTATAGCTACATCTTAAATAGAGCACAAGCAAAGAAAAGGAAAAATGATTTCTCTACATTCATAGGTTCATAGTTATGTATTAGGCTAACGGCCCTGGAGCCTTTACAAGTCTAGCACATAGGATTACCCTGGCATTGTGCCACCTGACATTAGTTCCCAGTGTCTGTCGAGTAGAGCCCCTGGAGTGACCCCTGGGGTGAATTTTCTATTTCCCATCCACTCATCAAGATATCTTTTGAAGAGGGCCAGTGAGGTGCTCTGTTTGACATGTACGCAAAGTCTGTTCCCTAGCATAGGTAGTCTCTGGGTTATGAACCTGTCCCTCCAGCATGTTTTGTTGATTGTGGTAATGAGGTCTCTGAAGCATGTGGTGTGGAGGGATTGGGATTTCTTTAGATGCTGCATTCCTAACAGAGCTGGGTCAGACATGGCTTTGTAAGTCAAGCAAAGAATGCCTCTAAGAAGGCGATATGAGAGAGAGAATAGTTAAGAGTCTTTTAACTCTGTCTATATAGGGCAACTGATTAAGGCCTAGGATCAACGTTACGAGGTACTTTTGCAGCCTCTCCAGTAGTTGCAGGTGTCTAGTGAGGTACATGCCAAATGGGGCATTGTACTCGATGACTGGCCTAATGAGGGAAGAGTAAAGGGAGACAATGACCTCTTTCCTCCTGGATGAAAAACCCTTAGTAATGAGATCTGCCACTTAGAAGGACTTTCTGACCACAGTGACAATGTGCTGGTCAAAAGAGAGGTTACTGCCAACCTGTGTTCCCAGACCTGTTATAACGCCTTCTGTGTTCAGTGGACTACCATCGATGTGGTAATTCATGGGAACTGAGTTTTTCCCAAAGGGGATGATGACACATTTTTTTGCATTGAATTAAGGCCATGGTTCTGACACCAGATGGTGATCTCAGTAAGGCCTGCAGGATGTCAACATAACTTGGGGAGTTAATAATAGCTCCCAACTTGCAATTGTCTGCAAACTTTGTCAGCCAGAGTCCCTTCGTGTTGGCCTGGACTTCAGGGAAGTAGACACCAAACAGGAAAGGACCAAGGACCGAACCTTGTGGGACTCCACTCGTGACTGGTCAGCAGTCTGACTTGGAGTCAGCTACTTTCACACTGTAGGTTTTATCTGTGAGCCAGTTTGCAACCCATGTAGTGATATAGGGGATTCTTGTGATTAAACGTTGGTGTCTCACATGGAACACCGTGACTGAACAAGTAAACCATACAAAATAAAAAGGAGTCATCATAGATGACTAGCAGAAATTCGACATTACAGATGGTTAAACAATCATCAAAAACTATATACATTATGCAGAGGTATTATACTACCTCACTGACATAACCAGAATTAGTATAGCTTCTACTTTCTTACGGCCATCTATCCTTTATGCTTTCCTGATCTTCACTAACCTTCAACTCTTAACTATACAGACTTGAACAATGTTATAAAATATCCAAATGTGCATTAGGTAACAGAATTCACTGCAGCCTAGCATTAAGAGGATTAAATTGGGTAGAACTACCACAGCACCTAGCTCATTCTCAACTAGCTACAGTACACAGACTTCTTTAAAAGCCAGAAAATTGTCCAGCCCTTGACAACTTAATACATCACTACTACCTCAAAAGAAATGTATGCTCTTGAGAAGAAAATCACTAATCACTACAACCAAGTCATCTAATACTGCCAGTGACTCTCTATATTAAGATAGTGTTGTTAAGCCATGGAGCATCATCCCACTGCTACTGAAATCCATTCAGAATGTCATCCCATTTAAAGACAACTAAAATTTCACCTATCAAATAAATTAACTTTTTCCTGCATTGCTTCAGGATAAATGCTACTGTAATCTTAACCTTGGCATATCTTTAAACCATGCATCTACACTCAGAATTTTATCCCCATAACTAGTCTTCACCAATACCTGAATAGTTTATTAGCATCTCCAAGTCATATTGCAGATACATTTGCTGCCAATACACATCACTGTAAGTCCCTTAAATGTTCAAAATGGCTTGGACTACTCCAGTACCTGGACTTCATACAACTAGCTATTGCTCAAACATAATTTTAAAATGCATGCCCGTCTTGCATTAAGCTCTATTCTTTCTTCCTATCACTCAAACAGACTCCTTCCTTCTAATGATAAATTCTCACCATCTATAAACATCAACAAGTAACCGGAAATAGCCTTTACTGCTACTCTGTTGCCAGAAAAATTTAATTTTATTCCACAGGTTATTAGAAGTGTGACTTAGCATGCTTCATTCAAACATCTTCTAACAGATCACCTATCAAAGTCATGGCTCTGCTCAGGCTATACTCCTAGATGAATATCAATTTTGTCCACTTTTCTCCACCTCTATCTGTACAGTTTCATTGTCGATTCCCACTTTGTCTTCTTCACCTGACTATCCTACCCCCTTCTAGCAAGTTAGGTAACCTCTTTCTATCACCTCCTCCCCATTTTTACTAATCTATCCTAATCTCACTCCTGCTTTATAGTTACAATCAAATGAACACGTGACTTTGACTTATTACAACTTGGCCATCCAAAATTGTTTGCAGTATTTCTTCTCACTGTTCTTTTTGCAACATTGCAACATATTTTGTTATATGTTTATGCCTTACAATATTGTTGACTATTTTTGAAATGTATAATTTTCAGCTGCTTTTTTATGTAATGTCTTTGAACAAAAAATTATTCTCTGTTGAATGGAACATTTCTCTCCAGACCCGCAGTCTGACTTTTCCTGTAAACAAATATCTATATATAAATAAATAATTATTACATAGTTTTTGTAACACTGCTCACATCTCCATCTCTATATTTCTAATATAAAACACATAATAGTCATAGAGAATTGTCTAAAACTATTTAATATCTCACCTCTAAACTACAGTATTAACATTTTCCACCTACCAAGCTGCTTCCCTAACATCCACTTCTTTGAATTTCTAAGCACTAATCAGAAAATCTGTTATCTACTTGACAGACTCACAAATATACATCTTCAAACGCTCAAAGATCGACATCTGCTAAATGTATAAGTATCATTTATACTTAAGCAGTTACCTTTATTTCATATGAATGTCATCTAATTAGCAAATGCATGTGTAATTGTCAATGTACAATACTTAATATCTTTTCATGTTTATTACTGAAAGTCTGTTTAAAAGTGATTGGAATACAGTGGAGCTTTTCTTCCTGGGCCTCTGTTGAAAAGAGGGCTTTGACTAAACCTAACCAGACAAACCCAATAAACAAAAGAATAATAAGAAATGAAATAAATAAAGACAGTACTTCATCTTATCAATATGTCTCAACCATCTTCAAAATCATGTTTCCATATCAGTACACATTTACTTCCCTCTTTGTTGATGTCAGAATCATTTAAATGCAATTTTGGAAAACTGCCTAGTATGTGCTTCTGAACTGACTAACACAATATTGTTTGAACCAGCTTTATTCAACTACAAGCCATATTTAAGCCCTTAAGGAGTTGGCATACTTAGCTGAAGTGTGTTCCTGAATTTCCAACTGCAATCCCTCAAAATCATTTTACTAAGAAATAGCAATGAGGGGATTGTGATATATATATATATTATATATATATACACACACACACACACACACACACACACACACACACACATATATATATATATATATATATATATATATATATATATATAGTTCCACTTCATAACTTCTAAAGCTCATAACATCAAATTTAAAAACAGCGAGCCCTTATGATCGAAAATTCAAAACATCAAAAACTCATAACATCGAATCTCACAACATGGAAAACTACAAAGCAAATATAAACAACATCCCACACACTTTTTACTATGTTTCTACAGGGTAGCAAGCCCCCATGCACCTCACAAGTGGGGGGCTCCGCCCCCCACACCCCTGTAAACTAAATACATCAACTCTGAGATCATACTACAGTGGGAAAAAGTTAATTTTCAAACCCCACTGTATTGCAATCAGCATAAAAAATGTACACATAATGTCTAAATCACTATGTGTATGGCCTAAACACATGTACAGTGTGGCATAATAAACATTATATACAGATTAACAGAATAAACTATAACATTTACATGTTTAATGATACACTACTCAGTTTTATACATTTTTGATGTTGTGAAATTCGATGTTATGACTTTCAGATGTTTTGAATTTTCAATCATATGGTCTCGTTGTTTTGAAATTCGATGTTATGAGCTTTAGACATTATGAAGTGAAACCATATATTAGAGAGAGTGAGATACATATTTTATATATATATATATATATATATATATATATATATATATATATATATATATATATATACATACACACACAAACACACACACACATATACACACACACACACACACACACACACACACACACACACACACACACGCACACACACACACTGGATATAAAAAGTGTACATACCCCTATTAAAATGCCAGGTTTTGTGATCTAAAGCAATGAGACCACAATAAACCATTTAAAAACTTTCCCCACCTTTAATGTGACCTATAACCTGTAAAATATAATTGAAAAACAAATTTGTTAGTGGCAAAATATAAAAAATAAAAAAACATACAATAAGCTGGTTGCATAAGTGTGTACACCCTTAAGATAATACTTTGTTGTGTGTGCAACTCATTACATCCAAGTGACGCCACCAGGTGCATCTGCAGTTAACACCTACTGACACCTCTAGGTGTCAAACATTATTTGTCCGTATTTGCATCAATAACTCCAAAACCATGCTATATACAAGGTTTTAAAAGATTTCATCTTAAAGTTTACACAATGGCAAACTCAATGGCATTAATAGTTGACATTTGTCTAGTGCAGGTAAATAGATATTAACTGTTGTTTTTATGACATTAATTTATATAGATATAATTTCCACATTTTCTAAATATCTCAAACTCAAGTAACACAGGCAGAACTCCTAAGCTTCATATGAAAGCTCTCAGCTACATGAATAAAATGCTGCTGACAGCATGCGTATAACTTGAGTGGTTGCTGAGATAGTATAAGTTGTTTACAAAATATTATATATGTAATTGTTACTCTGTTTACTGTGACTTATAAAATTCTGTTTATGACCTACAGCCTAATGAATACTGCCACTATAAAAATAGTTTGTGCTGAAGAGTTTGCCATTGATACTTCTTTCATAACCCAGAGACTGCTCATGCTATGGAACAGACATCCCAAACATGTCAAGCAGAGCACCTCATTGGCCCTCCAAGAGAAATCTTGATGAGTGGATGAGAGATAGAAAATTCACCCCAGGGATCACTCCAGTTGCTGTACTCGACAGAGGCACTGGGAACTATGGGCTAGGCTTGTAAAGGCTCAAGGGCCATTAGCTTAGTACATACCTATGAACCTATAACCCCTATGGTTCCCCTATGGATCCAGAGATAAGAACGTTCCTGGGATTGTACTTGTCTTTACATTCGAGATCTTTGGATGGTAACCACCTTCTTTTTGCTTCTATGGATCCAGAGATAAGAGCATTTGTTTGAAATGTGAGGACATAATTTGATTCTGTCAAAAGGCTTAGGCTCCTCCCATTGGAAGTTACAGTGCAAGCTTCCTGAGTTTCATTGGAGTGAATGAGTTAAACTAATACTGTGTTGAAGCACCTTTTGATCTAATTACAGCATTCAGTCTTCTTGGGTACACACCTGCCATCAAATTAGAGAGACTCTGATTAACCTCAAATAAAGTTCAGCTGTCCTAGTAGGATTTTCTTGACATTGATTCAGTTGCCTGCTACAGCAAACGCCTTAGTTCCCATTTTAATAGTGGTGTGTAAACTTTTTATATCCACTGTAAATATGTACACACAGACAAACAACCAAAAGAGGTGCTTTCAGACACTGCTCTTTGGTAGTCTGGAAAGATGCAACATATCAGGTTTTAATTAGGGATTAGTATCTTTATTTCAGGATATAGAATCCTTGCATTCCCAGCTATATATGTGATGAGTGTACATTGATTCAGGATAGAAACCTTTTCTACTACTAAAAATATACCTTCATCTAAACTCCCTGTACTGACAACTGAATTATGGTAGAGCCATCATTAGCACTAAATTACATTTAGGTCTTAACAGTGTCATAAGAAAATTTAAGCACAGTATGTAACTGAGGAAACAAAGTATACCTTTCTGAAAAGGGCTACTGAGGACTGCCAAAGGAGACAGAGTTATGGTTTGTTATGCTTAGCTTGCAAATGTAGACCTTTGCAGGTGTTGTATATTGGCAGGTAGACAGCTTTTTTTTTCTTTATAGTTTGAGTTAAGGGTAAGCATGTGATATAAACTGGGAGAAAGTGATGTACAGTTTTCTAGAACGGTAACAGTACAGAGGTCAAGCAAGAAGCCAAACGGAACACCTCTCTTTCTCTCCTGCTTCAGTCTTATAATCACATCCCTGAATTTGGCAAAAATTTTGCTCTGCTCCTCTTAAATCAATATTTTATGGAGAAATCATGGTGATTTACTCCTCACAATGTCTCTTTCTTAAGATACAGATTTATTTTACTTCAGAAAATAGAAATTAATTCATACCCTTTTATTATCTCCTGTGTTCCATGTCAGTAGCTATAATATCTAAAAAAAAAAAAAAAAAAAGTCCCTGATTTGATGCCTTTGCCTACGATCATTTCCTGCTTTGCCCCCAGTTCTGAAGGGGGTTGAGGACAGTAAGTATGTGCATATTATAATTATATGCAAAGCATGAAATATATTGTAGCAATTAGTGAATAATGAAATATGAACATTAAAAGAAAAGCTGTATCCATTAACAGGAGAAATCAGGAGACAAACTGAAGCCATTGTTTCATTAGATTCCTGTTAAGAGCTGAAAAGTATTGTTAAGTATGTTAAGCACTTAAGAAAATAGAAGAAGTGTTACTAGTTAAACAATTTCACAGATCACTTGTAATTACAAGCATTTGATGAGAAATATGTTATAACACCAGACAAATAAAGCATTGTATTATGTAGTTTAATTGCTCAAAAATGCTGGTATAAGAAGTTATGCAGTGCACAATGCATTTAAAGTTTCAGCGAAGGTTTCCCTTTTATTTTTCAGTATAGCTATTAATACATTGTTCTGATTAAGTGCCTAATGCAAGTCAAGAATTTAGTATAAGGACAATGGATTTTTCAGAGTAATGGCAGTATAACATATTGTGCTCAAAACTGTGCGTTTATTTAATTGTTACATTAAGTAGTTTGTTGAGTAATACCCTGATGGCATTTACTGGAAAAGTTAAAAATAAATCCTTGCAGTAAACAATCTGCCTTAATGAATCATAATAAAAAATACCCAGTGTAGCAAGGTCTCCCCAAGGCATCATACCATAGAAGGGAACAGAGGTTCATCAATATCTGATCATGGTATTTAAACTGCTTTTCTTGCATTGTATGAGGAACATACATGAACGCATAATAATGATGCTGAAAGCAAAACTCAATACCAGATATGGCAATTGACTAAATATGCAGACACAATCTCTCACATGACTCATGTGCGTGCAGAATTCTTTTTAAAATGAATAATTTGCTATAAATGAAATACGGTCAGGAATTTACTGTTAACATTTTCTTCTTTGCTTATGAAAACTACAAAATAACTTTTTCTAATTTTGTTTTTCTTTGCATTCTTACTATCAGCTGAAAGGACATTAAAATTATTTTATTCCAAAGTAAAAACAAAAATCTTACCATAATTCATCTGAGAGGGAGGCAGACAAATCTGTGCAATACTCAGTATGTTTAAGAGAGTTAAAGCTGCTTTATCTATGAATTGCTGAAATATGATCAGTTTGCAAGGTTTTCTGGCAACTCATACAGGACTGAAGTCTCTAAATAATGACAAATATTTGAGATTAAGACTTCATAGCCATCCAAAATGTATGCTAATGCAAAGCTAATCACTGTATCAACTTTCAAAATTTATAAGAGCAATATTTAAAAATTGTCCCTATTTAGGGGTCTTTGTCCTCCCACTGTTTTGGTTTTGTGAAAATCAAATCTCAAACATCACGCTTCTCCTTTAAACCTCTTTATTTTGCAGGGATGAGAGCTTCCTTTACCACCTGATGTGGGAAATAAGTCTCCCACACCCTCAAATATATATATATATATATATATATATACACACACACACACACACACACACACACACACACACACACACACACACACATATATAGGGTCTACTTCCAATCATAGAAGTTGCAGAATATCGAACCACAGAGTAGGAGACCAGATCGAAGTCCTGCAACATCGAACGATCTGAATGGAGACCGCCATACACCATGGGAAATTTATCATTCTCCTCACTGTACTGCGATGTCGGAGTTGGTAGGTAGCAGGAGGTGTGGCGGTGCAGCTCTCCTGCAAAAACATAAAAGAAGACTTGCTTTCTTTTTATTTTTTTTTTTATTTCATATTTGATGTTGCAGAAGTAAGATCATCTCATCTTCGACTATAAGTGGTTTGATGTTCTGCCGCTTTGATGATTTGAAGTAGACCCACATACACGCACACACATATATATATATATATATATATATATATATATATATATATATATATATCTATAGGAACCTGTCAGATTGATGCAACCGCACTTCCCCCGATGAACAGATCACTGAGACCACATCGCCGATGGAGGAGATCATCGACAATGGTGAGTAGTGCGGAACAGGATGTATTCCCATTTCTTCAATGCGGTGCCATCTCGGAGTCGGTATATTTAAGTAGGGTAGGTGTGCAGTCTCCATGTTTAGGGACTTGCTCTAGCGGGTACTGACACTTCAAATGGTTACTATTTCAAACTTTTTTAGAAATTGCTTATGTAAGTATCAGTCAGAGGTTAATAAGTACATCACTGTATACAAGCAGTGGTACAGTACACACTGGATATGATATTTTCCTAATCATTGATCATGCAAGTGCACTCATTGCTACTTGCAAGATTCAAGAAAATTACAAAGCCTTTTCTTTTTTCATTTTAAGGAGAAGATGGTACACCCTCCAATAGATGTATACTCCCTGGGATCAAGAAAAAAAGCAGAAATTTCTGTAACAACATCGTTTTCACTCTTGTACAAGGTGGGAGGAGTTTTACATTGTTTTGCGAAAAGGATCATTAACCTTTTGGTCTCTTCGGGTGATATCCTGAATGTATTTCCTGTGTCAAAGTTAGAATTCACTGACTGCACACAAGTTGCTTTCTACAGTTTCCAAAATGGCACCTGATTTTTACCTTATTACTAACCAACTGCAGTTACAGAGGAATAAAAGACCAATGCACAGATCAGAAATCAATGTAGAATTAATAGAGGTATACTATATCAATTTGTCACATGAAGGACAATATTCACATACCCACAACAGTTTGGCTATTGACTATATAGCACTGAGACATCTTAATTTTATTTGCAAAATGTGACTTAGCATTTTCAACATAACACAGACTTCTACACGATATCCTTACAGTCACTTCTTTCTAGTTCGGTTAGAGGTCTTCACTATAGTGGTTCCACAGAACCCCTCTCTGCTACACACAAACACACAGAGTCAGGCCTGCTGTTTTATCCCATAAAGCAGCAGAAATGATGACAATGACTGTAAAGTACCTGGCATACAAAAATGTAATCTGTTTAATACACTGTTAATAAACTTCAATGGCACTGAAGTTGCATTTGGGATAACGACCACTTCTGCATATAAGGAAATGAAGGAGTAAAACCATTAGACTTCCTACTTATGATTCACTCAGCAAGAAACCTGTAATAAAGTTTACTTGATGTCTTCATCAGCATGCATGTATTTAATGTAATTCTTGAGTCAGAGCAAATATCTACACCTGGTGGAAACCCTATACAAGTTTGCAACATTTTTTTTTTTTTTTTATCTCTTGTTAACCAGGTAAGAACACCATTCCAAGGAATCTCTTCATTCACAACATGGTCCTTGTGGCAAAGGTATATATAAATAATAAATATATAATATCCTAACATTAATAAAATACATAAATACAATCAAAAGGAAAAATAATATGAATAGGGCAAGCATTACTATTAGACAAGTAAAATATATTTCTTAGTGCAGGTACACACATATAGAACATGAAAGATATTTTAAGTGGGCGATACGTTATATAGCTAATAAAGTAGAAATCACCATGGCAAAGTCCTTTTTCTGTTATCATCTGACCCTTGCTGTGTTAAGGTGGGCAGCAACACAGCCATGCAAGAGCAATATTATGATTTTGTGATTGTGCAAAAATGCGACACATTTTTCTTTACCCTAGAAGGCTGTTTCATTTTTGCACAGCAGAACTTTAGTGTTACTTTGTGACAATAATGAGTTTCATCACAAAATATAAAGATGGCTCACAATATGAATGCCTTTTATGAGTAGCATGTTTGTTGAGTAGACAGACATTTACAGGCCATATTTATTACAGCAAATAACCGGTGACTGCACTGTGGTCTACACATGTATCCTGAGTTGTACAAACACCTGAAACTCCACAAATTACCTTTAGAAAGCTAGATCATCCTGGGTCGGGCCCAGCCTCTCTGAACCTAAAATGTAGTTCTATCTTACCAGATCACTATTAGTGCTGATTCTTTACTATAAACTAAAGCTACAGTATTTAACTACCACCAAATGTTCTGCAGGGTGTGAAAGTGACATTTGCACTAGTAGGACTGTAACACTATGAAGTAGTGATGTTAAATTATAATTAGTTAGTACGATACAGCCTAATTCAATCTCTTTCCCAACAACTGTTAGTTTAATTATATTATAGCCTAATTTTAGAGTATCACACAAAATATTTTATAAGTCTTCACGTTCAGTTATAGCAGTCTTCCTCCAAACTCTGTCTACTATGACCAGCTTCAGTCTCCAACCATCTGGCAATATGGGTCGATAGCCTACTCTTTCACCAATTTGCAGGAAACCTTACGCCCATCAACTGTTCACTCTATCTACCAACTGAAATTACAACTTTGAGTTATATAAAATTTTAAGAAACATGGAGTCAATCAAGCATTCCATATTAGCCCACCGTTGGTAAGCAACATACTTCCAACAATATCATATCAATGCCATCACACCAATAGGTTTATAGCTTACAATGAGGCTGTAAAGAAATCTTTGCAAACTCTTTTAGAACATACTCTAACAGATCTCAGCCTCCAGCACACAAGGTAACACAATCCTACTGCTTTCACATATACTGCATATCATCGGAGAGTTATGAGGAAAACGGGCTTAAGCTCATAAGGCCCACTAAGAGAAGATTTCACTTGAATTTGTAGTTAGACATACAGATTCTACTGAACAAGACTGGACTGTAAGCTACCGGTTTGGTGCCAGTCTGTAATGTCTTAAGGGCAAGGATGTCACTTAAGCCAAACAAATATAATTATGATCTACTGATGGCTGATGTGGGAGTAAAATATATTAGGTGATACACCAGAGGGACAGCCACGGTGGTGCAGTGGTAGCGTTGTCATCTCACAGTAAGAAAGAGGTTCTCCCATTTGATTCTCAGCTGGAGCGCCTTCTGTGTGGAGTCTGCATGTCCTCCCCACAGTTGAGTGGCGTTCGAAAGACATGCAGGAATGGGCGTGCCTTCGTTGAAGTTTGGGCGTCGGGCTGGCACCTTGACACCATAAAAATCGACTGCCAATCATTAGCGGACTGGAATTCTGCTGTGGTGACCCCTAACCGGAAAAAGCCGAAAGAAAAACAACAACAACCCCAGAGGGGCATCCAGAGAGACATGGTGGAGCTTATTAAGAGGGAAGAAAGACAATATACTTGAAAAATATCTTGCCTTCAAAAAATAATCTCTGGTTACTAAGGGAAGATAATTGTTTTTATCAACTGGCTAAAATTTTGCCGTGACTATAATATAATCTAGTATGTGTTGGCATGGGATGAGAGAGTAGATAAGACTTTCTGTTTCATCAGGGATGGCTTACCTCTCTCATACCAGAATTTCTGCATTTTGGCTGAAGCCTTAACTGCTCCCCAGCACAACATCCAGGCATTTCTACACAGCAAATGCAAAATTAAATTTGGAGGACATCATAGCAGTACCACTTAATGATAAGGTCTAAAAATGCCAGATATTGAGGACCTTCTGCAACTAAAACACATTCATATTTGTGTTTTTACTAATTTAATTCATTAGGTAAGAATGTGTGTGAGGGTGGTGGCTGCTATCTGGATTTGTCAAAAAACACTATCGCTACACTTCACTTCATTCTTACCTCATTCTTACCTCAAATCATGTATTTCAATTCTTCACTCAGTTTAGAACCTCTGTAATTGCTTTAATTTATTAACTTATAAAAAATCTTGGAAAGACACATGCTCACTGCTATTTGTATACATAACACCATCAATGCGGATGGAAAACTGACTGCTCATTTTCCTTACTTTGGTTATATTTTATGATCTGTTAAACTATGGAGCTTTCCTTCCCTGGTCAATGCTGAATACCAATGTTAGCTCAGATGGATTATCCAGGTCAACAGATGAAAATAAAACAACTTTCAGAAATCTAGCTACTACCTCATTGTTAGCTACAGATGCTTATTAATGTCTCTCTGAGATAATGAAAATTACCTTAACACCACTGATGTATTAAATACAAACCAAACATCTTCTTATTATGGGACTCCAGTTACCAAAGCACAACTTGACATAGGTACACCTCTATAAATGGATGTAATCAGCAGTTCTTACACTTTGTTAATAAGGTGCAATGAAGAAAAACATTGTTAATACGGTGCAATGAAGCAAATCATAAAACTACCCATTAGAGTTAAGAACTCTACCTAGTATTTATGAACTTCACCCCCACCTGCACCTCAAACAGCATCTCATTGTTGGTTAATTCTGACCACAAATTAGTCCTCTCCTCTGCTGGGCCTGGTGGTACCACTCTACCACCAAATAAAACCATCTTTCTGGAAGATTCTCAACAACACTTTTAAATGGACACAAATGAGAGGCCTGGCACATTCACCTCCAACGTTTCCTAGCACTAGAACAGCTGCATAGAACAATCAATCCCTATCAGTCCTAAATATAATTGTAAATTCCAGACTAGGCCTCACTGGTGGAACTTGTATATTAATAAACTATATAACAAAAGAAAGAAAGTAATAAAAAGTTGTAAGACCCCCTCATTACAGTAATAAACGTAAAGAAATATTAGAAAGTAAAAAGCAGACTACAAGCTTCAAGGCACTACATATATTCATAGAAGTAATGCACTGAGCTCAACCATTGTGATATCATACATTGAAACTCTACGGATATAGCTAATAAAGTAGCATAGAAATGTTGCATCAACTTACCTCATCCTGTTGCCACCCTATCTTTGAAAATTTTGTTTTTTTCTGAAACCAACTTAGACCAAGTCTTATAATCCTTGTCAAAGACTAAAAATAGAAATTCTATGGGTCCAGAAAACATACTAGACCACATCCTCTTTGGTAGCTAGTACACTGCACAAGCCCTTATTTAAACTGCTCACTGTCAGCTCATTCAAAGGATTTGTAGCAAATGCCTGGAGAACAGAACTGTTATTTTCCTATATAAAGCTTGTGCTTCTACAGACTCACTTAACTAGAGTCCCATCAACCTCAACAACATGTCATAACATAACTAATTTTATACATGCATCGACATCAACAACTCACCTGATCTAGAATGTAATTAGTTTAATTTGTGGAAGGCACATTAGCTGGGTAGTTAGTTAGTTAATAAGTATTTGTTAACTAATGTAAAACATGTATCCATATGGACTGTTTACAGATCCAGCCCAAAATACGCAAAACAGATGAAGGTGCAAATGGCTGTACATTTTATAATGGCATCTTGATCACTTTTCTACTATTGTTCTTGTTTAAAGTTTCTTACTGAAGCAGAATGTTCATAATGAGCATGAGTCGAGAGACAAAAAAGCAGAAAAGTGCCCAAGTCGACATTTTTTAATATTCCACACTAGAACCACATAACTGTCAAACTAGGACAAAATCCTTGTTTCTTACACTTTACATTCACAGTTGGATGTGCTGCCCTTTCATCTTTTGGCCATACTTACTACTATTGTTTTCCAATAATACCCAAGGGGAAAATGCAGATTTATTTATTTATTTATTGATTGACATTTGATTACCAGCAAAGTCCAACTGGGTAGAAACCTGGGGAAAAACCTCCAAATTATTACAAAACATTTTAAGAACAATAATTTTACAATCTTCAAAAATAAAACAAAAAACATCTGCCGTTTAAATAATTATAACAAATTAGGCATAATATAAAAAAAAACATTAGTTAAACATCGATACAAGGTATATGTCAATCATTTAACATTTACACGATTTGTAGAGAAATTAAAGGTAAGTTAATCTAATACAAATATGAATTGTGATATGATGTGAAGGAAAAACATGCTTGCGGTATATTTAGAGAGAAAATCAGGGAAGAGAATTAGATAGCAAGAAGGAGGTGAGGAAGGAAGACTAAGGACGGAAAAGGAATGAAAAGGTACTTGTTCACATTTAGGGATATAGTTTATCTTGGATTTGAGAAAGAACAGACCCAGATTTTAGCTAGTAATTCTTTCAGAGTGGTTTTGAAAAATGGGATGGTATAGACGATGGATACAGGTAAGGAGTTCCATGCCTTAGCAACATTGTACGAGTACAGACAACGCTCATCAAATTTGCTAGGTTTGGAAACAGGAGTTTTTTGGTCACTTGATCACAATGACCGGCTGGCAACATAGTTGTGTAGAATGTTTTTAGTGCTGGCAGGAAGATGGATGCTGGATAATTTTACAGGTGGTAAGGTGTGTATATGTTAGTTGATGTGGCAGATATAACCAATTTATGCTTTTCAGTGCTATACAGTGGTGGATTCTGAAAGAGCTATGTGCTGCAAATTTACTGGCTTTGCTATAGCACTGTTCAAGTTTTAATTTTTGTGAAGCCTGGAGGTTAGTAAGGATGGGGCCACCATAAAGTAGTGAGACGAGGAGATAAGTGGTGGCAAGTGTAGTTTTAATTGTGCCAGTGAGAACGCTTTTGGATCTGTAAAGCATCCCTAGTTTTTGATGACTTTTTCTTATGCAAATTTTGTATACGCAGGTCGAATGTAAGATTATCATCTACTATCACCCCTAATAGTTTGCTATGAAAAGGTACTTTAATGGTTGTATCATCAAGAGAGAGGACTTCAAATTTTGTTTTTTCATGAGAGGGGGATTTGGGGGAAAATAGTAGTTTGGTCTTTTTTGGGTTGAGCATAAATTGTGAGATACAAAGCCATGTTTCAATGGCTGTTAAAGCTTCCAGAGTAATTTTTTGGAGGTGTACCATATTGCCAGATGTACAAATGAGAGTGGGTTTATCTGTGTATTGTATTAGGGTAGCCTTTGTGTAGAAGTATAGAGGGTGTTAGTGAAAATATTAAAGAGGAGTGGACCATGATACAGCACTGTGGTACAGTGGTGGTGATTGGGATGTAAGGAGAGAGCATGGATTGCCATTTTACTGACTAATATCTATTGAACACATAGCTTTTGAAGCACAGAAAGGTGGGATGAGAGAGATCTAGTCAGGACATTTGAAGTATAAGTTTGCTGTGACAAACTCTGTTGAATGCTTTAGACAAGTCTAGAAATAAGGAAGAGACTAGTTTGCTGTTATCTCTAGCTTTGTTCACAGTATCTATACAGGTTTAAAGGGCAGTGCTAGTACTATATGAAGCATGAAAACCATGTTGTGTAGGGGATAATAGTTGTTCCTGCAGGAGATAGCCTAGCAATTGTTTTTGTATACATTTTTAAAGTATTTTGGTGAGGAGAAATAAGATTAGTATAGGTCTAAAGTTATTATTGTCTGCCGAGTTTCCTCCTTTGTGCAGAGGAATAATGTGTGACTATTTCCAGAGTGAGGGACTGTGGGATTCCTGGATTGAGATATTTATAAGGATTGAGACAAGATGGGCAGTGCTACTGGCTGCTTGTTTTAGGTTCTCGCTTGGAAGGTCATCAGCTGAAGAAGAGCATAGTTTAAGACTAGTTTACAGGTAAATGTGGATGTGGTGATATGTGGCTGTTGGGCAGGGTTGGAATTAGATGTTGACGAATCCTTAGTTAGAGATGCTATACTATATATGAAATAAGAGTTGGACTATACTGCAGTTTCGAGTGGTGAAGAATTTTTGTCCGGGATGTAGGATTTCTTTAATGGATGTCCACATTTTTTAGGGGTATGGTTAGTATTATTCTGAAAGTTATTATAGTATAGTTTTTATCTTCATTTACTTGCTTTTTACTGCGATTGCAAAGCATTCTGAAGTGTTCAAATATCGAGGTGTTTTATATTCTTGCCATTCATTCCATGCTTTTTCACTATCCTGTATCACAAATCTACTCTTTTTGGAGAGCATTATTTGCTTTCATTCTTTTCCTTCTAGGAGGTACAGGGTTATTTCAATATTTAGGAAAACTGTATTGAATTCAATTACAGCATCGTTTATGGGGAGGATTTTTTAGGAAGTTCCATTTAATAGATGATAGTGTAGCAATTAACATTTCTGGCTTAAACTTGGAAAGGTTATGTGTAGTTTTATATATATGCTGTTCAACTGGATGTCTGAGATGTCCAGTCAGAGAGACTGGGAGATGATCACTGAGAGAGTTTGACACTGTACCTGTGATGGAGTACATGCTTGGGTCTGATACTATGGCCCAGTCTAGAGAGAGAATTTGATGGTTGGCTATAATGTGTGGGGCTATTAATTAGTTGTGTGAAACCTATACAAGCTCATGCTAGATGTAGGGGAATTAGAGTTTGTGTTCAATCAATGGACATTCACATCACGTAGTATATTTTTTTCCTGTGGAAATGTTATGGATATCTAATGTAGGATATCTTCCAGCTGTATTGTCACAGTAGAGATGTAAAGGGCAGTAATGCAGATTTGTTTTTAACTGTTTAATTTGAGGAAAGTAACAATAAGCTTTGTTGAACTGAATTTTGGTGTTGGTTTGCTGCAAGCAGAACTGTGGTACATGTTAGGAAATATTAAAGCAATAGCACCACCTTTCGTATTTATACAGTCCTTACAGATGATATTATAGCCAGGAAGTATAACTTCAGAGTCGTTTATGCTGTGTTTAAGCCTAGCTTTAGTTACAACAAGAACACCCTCACGTCTTTTTATAACTGAGATCAATCAGTTTATAGCCAAAGCAAAGCATTTGCAAAGCCAAAGCATTTCCTGAGACTAAAAAAATGGCATAACTTTTATAGTCTACATACAAGTAAAAAGGGACAGTGGCCAACTCAGTAAGAGGTCCTTAAAGTGCGCAGCCTATTTCTCAGAGATTTTCAATCACAGAGCAGGCAAAATTATTAGGAAACGTCTAGGTGTAGGGCCGTGCAACAGAGCTCATGCAATATCAAGGTCAGATGTAGTGACCGCAGACTATTAAACACTGGCAAAATTCTTAGTACACCTGTAGGTGTAGGGCCTTCATGGCATCGTTCCTGCTATATTGTGGATCAGATATAGTGGCTGCAGGCTCTGCTTTATGAAGGAAGATTGTCACTAACTAATAAACTGTGGCCAAAAAAAAAAAAAAAAGAAAACAAGAAAAGTATTTAAAATGGAAAACTCTCAGAGCATTTATGAATATTGGTAAAATCAGGTTACATACCATGCCAATGAAATCAAGTTCATTACAATATTGTTAATGCATGATATAAATATACTAAAGCATTTTATGACAGAAACAAGACATTTATTTGGATCCTGACCTCAATACACAGAGCTCCCTGAAAAAGAAATGCTAAACTAGAAGAAGACAACAAAACAGCCAAGAGATACTATTGTCTACTGGGACTTTAAATGAGGCAAAAGTACAAACTTTTGGGGGTATCCAAAAAAGCACTAGGTAAATAAAATATATTATAAACATTAAAAAGGCAGTGAATTATATAAGCAAATTTATCTCATTCCCTACCACCTCAGTTTCTTGCCATATCTTGATGGTGGAATAATGCACATAAATTAACCAACTTTATAACAAGGTACTTGAACTCACCAATCACAGTCTTCCACTAATTCCAACTTAAAGTTTCACATCCTTTTTTTTTCAGAATAACACATTTTAGTAATCAGTTCTGCATAAACAGATTAATAAGTTAGTTATCACTAAAGAAGTGTCCCTCCAACGATCCATAACTCCTTTTTCCCATTTTTACACACAAAGTCATGGTGTCACTTCAACAATGTCAATTATCTAAAGCCAAAGTTTACCCACCTGGATGGCTAGCCTTTCCATGTTAATTCTTCCACATCACACCACGCACACACACACACACACACACACACACACACACACACACACACACACACACACACACACACACACACACACACACACACACACACCAATGTCCAATTTAGTGTCCAATCCACCTAGTGCATGTCTTTGGAATGTAGGAGGAAATAGAAGTACTCGGTGGAAACTCACGCAAACACAAGAAGGACATACTGCCCCCACACAGAACAACATAATTTAGTTAAATAATTCCAAGTTTGACTGGCCACAGTGTGCTACAATTCAAAATTATTAAGATACTAATATCTAAGAGCAAGTTTTGAATAACCCCATATTACTAAAATAGCAGTGACTACCTTTTAATATGCAACAGCAACTTTATTCCCTTAATGTTCCTCATTTACCTTGGCTCATAGGTTCATACTAGGCTAATGACTACCAGGGTCTTTATAATCCTAAGCATGCAACCCAACCCATTTTTGTCACAGAGTTCTTTGGATACCTATATGGTGGGGTATATTAGCAAAGAGTTAGCTAAGGGTTATGCGGGTGGGTTGGGGAATGTTAGCTGGGTATTAATTTACTTACTGTCAACCACTGTCCATCAGAGAAATGAGGATCAGGCTGGGGTAAATTTGCAATTTCCCATTCAATGACCAACGTCTCTTTTGAACAGGGTCAGGGATGAGCTTTGCTTCATCTAGACGGTGAGCTTATTCTATAGATTGGAGATCCTTTAAAAGACATATTGGTTCCTCCAGCAGGTTCTATTTATGTTGCAGATAAAATTCAGGTCCTCGGATCTAGTGTCTCTGGTATTCTTTATTTTGTAGATCTGCAAGAGATTCATCAGACCTCTGCTGAGAATTTGTTATACACTAGCCATAGATTGCCTCTCAGTAACCTATAGGAGATTGAGTACAGAGATAGGACCTCAAGGCAATCTGTGTAGGACAGGGTATTCATACCCTGGATTCTCCTGGTGAGGACCCTCTGAGGGTGTTCCAACTGTTGCAAGTACTTGGCTAGGTGCATGCCAAAGGGAGCATTGTACTGACTTATGGGTCTGACAAGGGCTGAGTAGAGTGGCACTATTACTTCCATGGACCTGGATGCCATACCTTTGCTTATGAGTTGGGCAACATAGAATGACCGTTTTTACTATCTTGGCTACATGTTGGCTGAGGGCCAGATTACTGTCTACATATGGTCCCAGATCCCCAAATAGCAGGTCAACTCTTAGCATTGTTTTATTGATGAAGTAATTATCTTGGTTGAATGCTTTCCTGAAGAGCAATCTAATGCATTTTATTGCATCGAGTCTTAATTTGTGGCTTTTCTGTCAGTTACTTCTGTGTATTAGACAGTCTTGTAGGATGCTGGTGTCATAGGGTGAATCAATAACAGCTCCCAATTGACAGTCAACTGCAAACAATCCTTAGACATTAGCATTAACTTCTGAAAGTAGATGCCAAACAGGAGTGGCCCAACAATGAGCCCTGGGGTACTCCACTGGCAATTAATCTCTTGGTGGAGGTCATCACACAAATCCTACTTTCTTGGATCCTATATGTCAGACAAATGCAATCCAGTGAGTTATGTAGGGATTTTTGCCTAGTTTGGAGAGTTTGTCAACAATACCCGAGTGTGGTATTGTATTGAATTCCTTGGCTATGTCAAGGTAGGTGGTATGCAGTGTTTCCCCCTCATCCATAGCTACCAGTTACTATCTTGAAGAAGTCTACCTAATTAAGTAGGCAAGACTTTCACTTAAAAAAAGCCAAACTGTGATGGCTCCAGTGACTGCATGTTGCCAATGTCCTTGTTGATCATTTCCATGATAATTCATTCCATGGCTTTGCATATCAGACTTCAAAAACTGATGGGGAAGGAGTTCCCATGGTCACCTGATGGTCCACCCTTATGAAGAAGGATGACAGCTGCTGCCTTCCATTCACCTGGCATGTAACTGTTTTGGGCTATAGTTGAAGAATACCTCAACTGGTCATGCTAGGTCATGTTTTAGGCTAATTAGGGGGCACCCAGGGATTGAAGCAGTGTTTTGGCATTAGCAAGCACCTCCAGGACTTGCTCCCTGTTGATAGTCAGGAAGGGAATATGCTAGAATGGATTTTACTGGGGGTAGTGGGGGGGGGGGGTGAAGTCAAAGTTACATTTATCAGCCAGTAGATTTGCAATGTCACCCTATTCAGTGAATGTTGTGTCATTTTCCACCAGTTCTCACACTGCTGAGTATAACCTTGAGGATTCCTCACATAGCTGAAGAAGGCCTTGTGATTTCCCTTAGCCTGGGAGGCTATCCTGACCTCATAATTGGCTCTGTTGGACTTTATTAGATCACCTAGTTTCTTGTTTAGTTGAATCAGAGAGCTCTTGTCTCTGTAAAAGTTGCTCTTTCTAACTTCGGACGTGATTTTTTTTTCATTTTGTTTTATATCCTGTTAAGGTACGGATTTCATCAGTATGGTTTCTTTTTGGTGTTAGATGTGGGTTTACTTCTGGTTGGTACAACAACCTCAAAGCAGCCATTTGCAAATTTGTACAGGGTTTCTGTAAATAATTTCAAGTAAGTAGCTGTGTTCTTGGAGACAATGGAGCCATAAATTTTGACAAATTGTCACTTAATAGGATGTAGTTTGCTTTAGTATAGTTCTTGACTGTTACAGTTTTAGTTGGGTTTTCCAGACTGATCTTTATTTCAAGGGAGACCGTTTTGTGATCCAACTTCACCAATGAAGATATGACACGGGAGGGGTGCAATGCTCACCCATGTTGGTGAGTACTCGGTCCAATATGTTTAATTCTCTGGTTGGAGAGTGCACTAACTGGTCTCAGGTTTTTTGTTGATTAAGTCTAGGAAATGTTGTGCTTGAGAGTTATATGCAGTGTACGATTCCTAGTCTATACAGGGGTAGTTAAAGTCTCCCATGAGTAGGGTATATAAGGCAAAGGGTCCGAACTCCACCACCATGACTATTAAAACCACTTTATTGTATTAGGATAAACTGTAGTAAGATCGTGTAAAAAATTGCTGGTAAAATATGTATTTATTTATTTATTTATTTATTTATATTCGTTGACTGGGAGTGTAAAATAAAGGCAAGATGTCTCTTCACAAACAATAAGCACTTTCATTAAACCTTCCTCAGTTCTGACCCTTTGCCTTATTATTTTGTTTTACCCGTACCACCCCTGGTAGTGAAAGGTAATTTCTCTGCTTTATGAGTAGGGTATATGGTTGGCTAGTGAGCAATTCTTGTGAGTTTAGGTAAGAGTTAATAGCTTCTGGGTCATAGAGGGTGACCTATACCTGGTAGGGAACCTTGTCTATGGAGACTTTGATGTGGATGAATTCCAGGGCATCATCCTGTTTCACCAACCTAGAATTGTGTTTGCTGCTAACATGCTAACATTGATCATGATACCTCAACTTTAGCCCCTGTCTGTGCTGCTGTTGGTCTAAATGTGTCAAAGACGCTGTAGCCTTCCACTGCCATAGTACTTTTTGTGCCTTTAAACCAAGTCTTGGTAACAGCACAGATGTCTAAATTCTCCAGAGTGAGGAGAGCTTGCAGGGAGTGAAGGTTTTTTTTGTTTGTTTAGGCTCCTAGGATTGAGTAGAACACCGTAAGGTTACTTTGATTTTTTTTTTGCTATGTTGGTAGTTTTGCCATTTTGACACTGCCTAAAGAAGGCCGTAAGGGGATAAATGAAGTTTCAGCTAATATCTGAAAGCCCAGAGAGTCTGTATTTGGCGAAGTAAACTGATTTGTTAACCATATCCTCCCATACTGATACATATTGGATTCCCCTGGAATGGCACCAGACACTAAGCAACTTATAAAAAATCAATCTTTTTCTGTTCATACTGTGACATCAACCTTGGTGAAGGTAGAATGCCACTCAATGCAAGGCATGTACCCATCTGAGACACATATTCAGTCAGATCCATAATGTCCCTTTTCATATAGTCCACTGAGGTGTGCCTCAGGTCATTTACACCCACATGGGCTATAAGAGAATCATATTGGCACCTGTGATGAAGTGAACTGAGTGTGTGCATGATACTGTGGAGTCTATCTCCAGACAGGCAACTAACAATTATCTTCTTTTCCAGTCTAGAATACCCTATGACAACAGTACTAGGTAAAGTGTTTGCTTGCCTTATGGGTTTGTTCTTGGAGGATCATTGCATGTAGACCTATGTGAAGTGTTAGGTGTTGCTTTTGGTTATGTGTTTAGTGACTGACGTTTGGACAGGGTTCTTTTAGGTGCCCCAGCATAACAAGCTGCAAGTGTGTAGTGAGAGGTATGCATGAAGAATGTAGTGTGCATTTTTTGACAACTTTGTAAATGACATTTTTGCTAACAAGGTATTTAAATATGTACATCTCTCGCATACAGTAATAGTTTCATTAAGGATTAAAAGGTTGTCCGAGTACAGGAAACAATTGATACATTGTCTCAGAATGTCCATATCTACCGAGTTGGCTACACAGGCATTTTCAGGCACATGTACTTGGCTTGAACTTTTCATATACCTGATATTGTCCAGATATTTCATAACTGTTTTTAGGAGGTCTTTTTTTTTTACATATGCATAATATTTGTCATAAACACAGCTACCTTTCAAACAATAAATGAGACAAATGGCATTCCATGTGAATTTGTTCAGATTATATGCTTATAACCATTTATATTCAACTCATTTTTGCAAATAGTACATCTCTTCAGGGAAAAGTACCCATTTTTTCCAACACTTTTCTTCTGTAGAGAAATACTTTTCAAAAATCTTGAACGCAAACATAAGCTACAAAGATAATAAGGGGGTGATGCTTCTCAACTGAAAGCAGAATCTTCTAGTTCTCTGAATTATTTCAATCTTGTAATGCAAAAACTTAATCTGCCTTTGTTTATTCTCATTTAGCCATGACATTGATTATAGTTGTGCTGCCTTCGGTATTTGACAACTTTTCTGCTTTTTGTGAATCAGTAAGTACAACCTAATTTCTGCAATCTGCTCTGAATTCCCCTCCTCAGTTCTTTCAGATTCTTAACTACTTGTTTTACTCTCTCGAGCCTTTTTGATTCCTGAAGTGGAAAGTACTTACATAGCCTAGGGTGGGAGGTTGGGGTCGGGGAATAGGTACTTTCTATAATTTAAGAAAGTATTTCCATCAATAGGACTCTGAAATAACCTACTGGTAGTAAAATCAACTTTGAATGGTACTACTAAATTTATAAAACAACACACAAGAAAAAAAAAAAAGACTTGGCATCTTACACTTTAATTTACCTGCAAACTATCTGAGCACAATGCCTAACGGATATACCTTGGGATGCAGAAATATGGCAGGCATGGACACGCTGGGCCAAAAGTTGTTGAGCTATCTTTCACAAAGACCTCATTAAGAATTAACAATGATGAAAAGGGATGTGAAACCAACAACACATTAAACATCTCACATGCAGCCAGAGTAGAGACTGCAAAAAGAGTACTGATCCCAGAGTATCACCCTCAGGAAGAAATGAGAAACTTCTGTAAGCATGGCATGTGTATACATCTCGAAGAATCTCAGCATAATCATGCATTTATAGAATTACAATGCAAAAGGCATCTATCAGATCTAAAGGGCCAGTACAGTGTGGTCTAATCTATTTTTGATCAAATTATCGGGTAGTCATGGAAGTGTATAAAAGTTATGAAAAAGAAGTAAGCAAGCAAAGTGAATCACATAGCTGGAAATAAGATGGAATAAATAGGATGGTGGTGGGGAAGGGTGTCTACTTTATATAGATACAGAGAAGTCACATTGGTGCAGGATGTGAGGAAAGTAAAAGGGTCAAAGTAGGTAGCAGAGGCAAGCAAGCAAACATAGAAGAAAGTCAAGACTGACAGAGAAGGTTCTGAAAATACTGTGGGAGGGGTTGCACAAGGGAGCAGAAAATGTCAGTCAATCATAGGGAAGACAGAAAAGTAAGGGGAACACTGGGATGGCTATAAGGTGGTTAGATGGAGCAATATCACCCTGCTTGTGTGGTATCCCGTAAATGATCACTCTCCACCTTTGGCATCCTTTCTATTGGGCCCTGGTTCTAGTGGTAATGCCAGGATAAGGCATAAATGTGACTCTTCCAGCCACACAAGGAGTTTTCCAGGAGGACAATGCAGTCTAGTTCACAGGCACACTGATCACCGCACTAAACTCATTTCTTTATACAAAAGTGTCTGCAATCCTGGCAAAACTACTGGCGGGAGCTTCAGCAAGCCTGACAATGAAGCCATGCCATGGGCAGGGATTCAGGGTCTATCTACCTCCTCCTCTTCAGCAGTACTTTAAGGGGTGGCTCCGGCAGCCTGATGTTGAGGTAGGAAGGTGGTGTTGATAGCTGATGGTCTGGTAAACTATGGCGGGGTCACAGGTGATGCTTTGGATGTAGCTGTACAAAAATGAAAATAAATGGAGAGAAACACACACACGCATAAAGAATTGTAATAAACAAAAGATAGTGAAAATGAGGTTGGGGTGAGTAATATAAACTTACAATTACATACACAGTACTATATAACCAGTAACACACCCTTAACTGCAACAGGTGTGCAATACCTTAAGACGCACATGTAGCTTAATCTTTGCAACCCCTATGTAATGTGTCTCTACTGCAGGTGGGAAGAAAGGACCTGCTGTGTGAACTGACCCCAGAACTTACAAATATCAAGCCATGAAAGCCAAGTGTACTACCTGTTAATGCATCCCAGCAGCAGTATAACTGTAAACATATGCAAACCCTTGTTAGTGCATTGCATGTCTGTGTCTATGTCTAAAGATCTGTTTTAATATGAAAAAATATTTTAGCAGAGATAAGTAAAAGCAAAACCAAGGAGGCGATAAACACAGCAGTATAAAAGCAAACAAAATTTAATGGAGTATGAGTTCTTTTGTGTTGCTTCCACAATGCTTCTTCAGTTACAAATCAATTAAAGCAATATTCTTACATAATTTTTAAAAAAACATTAAGGACCAATCAACTACATAAAGCCATAGCCCTGTGATATAATTTTGTCACATGACTTTTCAACTCAAATGCTTACATACTGAACTTATGTATTTCAAAAATTTATCTAAACATAAACTAAAATACTTGCTGTGAGTGAGCAAAAACACATCCAAATCTCACTGCAATAATAAAATAGCTCTTCATTTTTCCTGTTGCAGACTTAATAGGTCAAATGTTCCATACTGTAGTCTATGTATTATTTATGATGTATAAATGATAGTATAGTTATCAGTTTTAATTTTCAATAAAGTTTTTATGACTTATGTTTAAAAGAAATTTGTAAGTTTTTATGAGTATGTATTTTAGGCTTGTATACCAAATAATTTGAAGGCAATGTTTTATATGGGAGGATGATTGTTGGTTTTGTGAGGTTCATTGATTGAACAATTAGATAGGTGTGTGTGTCTGTTACTATATTAAGATCTGATTTTATTTGTTATTTGTCTAATGAAGTCCGACTACAGAGCTGGATGAAAAGCGCTTTATGAATATTTATTCTTTATTGTTTTATAGATTAATAAATGTGTTGAGTACAGTTCTCTGTTCCTTGGTGTTTTTTTCCTAATCATCCTAAGACAGGTGAAGAAAAAAAATCTCAAGGAATTATAAAGCATAATAAATCCAAAAATAAATTAGTTGCTCAAAATGTAATGAGCCTTGAAGTTACACCTTAATGGTTATGCAAGGTCAAGACACTGATATTGAAAAGTCAAGAGTGCGGTCTAGTGGTAGTAACATATAACAAATCTCTCAGTACAATACTTTATTTCTCATTTTAGCTGAGGTACTTCCCTATACACAGTAACAATTTTTTGCCTGTGGAATGCTATTACTTCAATGCCATTTGCAATGGACGTCAATGATGACTAAATTATAGCACAGCTTTTCTTGTGTCCTAGCCCCCCCCCCCCCAAAGTAATGTAATGTGCTATACTGTGTGTAATGAGGATGAGATGAGGTCAAATGTCATAGAAATGGAACACGGGATGTCTTCTATAGTCAGCCATGACAGGTAAGTGATCTGCTCCTGCAGCCATCCTACCATCACATCTATGAATAAACATCAAAAAGCACGTATACTAGCAAAACCTTACAATGGTATCTGCTAAAAGTGGCGATTAAGTGTTACATACTCAGTGACAGGTAGACCATAGCCTCCACACATTAACACTGCCATATATTGTAAATATAAAGGTGTACAACAAACAATTAGACTGTAACCCTGAACAATAGACATATAAATAAAAGATAAATCAATACATTAATTGCATTTTTTATATCTATACATCTATATATACTAGACTGACATACCACAATGTCGACAGCAAGAAAGTCAACCTCAAAAGGTCAACATCAGAAATGCCAACATTAAACTACACATGTGCAAATAAAATCCTCGCTGCATGCAGCTCACCAAATAAAACAATGTTTTGCTTGCCCCCACCCTAGTAATTATATAAATTAACTCCAGGATTGCACAACTCCAGGGGAAATGTAATGTTCCCTCACCCAAGGATTGTCTATCTCACACAGGTATTGAACTTTTGCATATATCAACCTTTTGCAGTCAACGTTCTTGCTGTCAATAGTCTGGTGTGCCAACCTATTGAGGTGTTACCATACATGTATTACTATTATTCCTATTAAATATTCACATTGTGATGAAGTCAAGTTGGATTGACGAAAGCGCTTAATTTTTGTGTTTGAATAAAGATTTCGGACTTGCAACAGTAGTGCTTTGTATTTGGTTTAAATATTCACAAATAAGAATGAGAGTCGATATTTAGTTTACATATATCTGGACATTTCAGAGGTATGCTGGCAGGTCTGCTGTTCTCACCATATGTGTTTTTGAATCACACACACTCCCTGGATGTATAAAACTACTACTGCAATATGGTTAAAGTTTGTGAATTTTATAGATAATCTGTGTCTGTGTGTATATATATATATATATATATATATATATATATATATATACATACATACATACACATGTCTAAATATTTACCTATTTGTTTATATAGTATCTGTAGGACAGTGAAATGAGAAGCTAAGAACTCCCTGATGATACTTAAACTGCTGGTCTTTCTCATGTCATATTTAAAGTTTGAATTATATACGAACAATCTATGGGGAGCCCTAAAGAGGTAAAACAGAGATTATTTGCTGCAAATCTTGGTAAACGGTATAATGCAGGAAATTTCCTCTGAAGTTATTCGTAAATATGAATGAACTAGCTAACTTCTAAATATAAACTGATTAACTGATTCTCAGGAAATGAAGACAAAGTGAAAAGATGTTCTTTTATAAGGAGCAAGAAACATTAAAGCAGGTCATGGTCTTTTTAAGGGGGATTGTCAGTGAAAAGAAAATACATAGATATGGACGTAATCTTTAAAATATTTAAGATGGTAACAGTGAATCATAGAATCTACATAATTTACAAGCTACTGTTCAAATATTTGAGAAGTGCAATACTTATATTTAATGTACAATTAAATTTGTTCTTGCATGTTCTTTAGAGTTGGTCAGTACTGTTTATGTGTACATTACGGTCTTGCAGAAAGCATATAATGCTTTATCCCAGAATGCCCTGTGAGAGGTGCTATAACAATATACAACTCCGGCATTGTTGCTGTACTCCATTTTCCTTTCCTCTAACTGAAGCGTCAGAGCAGAGTCCAGATTCCTGATGCTTATATTAATGCATTTAAACCACCTATATGACTCTGTCAATGCTGTATCTTAACGTCCTACAGCGTAAAGTAGTAAGGAAGCAAAATCAACCAATTCAAGTCACAGGTCATGGATCTCTTTCAAAAACAGTAGATTGTCTCTTGTGGGTGAAGGGAGAATAAAGCCATTTGATGGAGGATTTGAAGCATTATGGGTTATCGTTCATGTGAAAGGATTGTGAAGATTGGAAAACTAATCAGCATTTTTTTAAACACTCTTTGCCCCTGTTGCCTGTCACTCAGATGCTCCTCCTAGTAAACTGTCCCATCTATTCCCAACCACTGGAGTAAGTGGCAACGTAAAGTGGCATTTATTCAGGTGAGCAAAAGAGTGGCTTGAAACTTGTTTGCAACTCATTACAGCAGAGTGCACCTTCAGGCATTTATGCAGTTACCTTCTACTGGCACCTCTAGGCGGCAAATATTGCATTTTCATAAGTGCATTAATTCCAAAGCCATGCTACATAAAAGGTATAAGATTTCATCTTAAAGCATATATGATGGCAAACAGAATGTTATTGATATCTGACCTCTTTCTAATTCAGCTAAAGATTTATTAAATATTATTTGTATACTGTTTACTTGTATTGTAATAATTTTCATATTTCTCTAAATATCTTGGCATTCAGGTAACACATACAGAACTGCATAGCCTCATGAAAGCTCATAGCTGTATGAAGAAAATCCTGCTGGCAGTACATGTCCTGCTTGAACGGTTACTAAATTATCATAAGCAGTTTATACAGTATTACAAAATTATGCCTTTATTTTGGCTTATAAAATCCACTTTAAGGCATCAAACTGAATGAATGCCACTAATGTAAAGATTAACTTATTCTGAATAGTTTGCCATTTGCAGTTTTCTAGGATCACAGGAACTTATTAAGCTATTGGCCCTGAGACACTTGCAAGGCTAGCCAATAATTTAGTCCATATTCCAACTAGTCAGCACCCAATGTCCCTGTCCAGAAGAGAAACAGGTGGAATCCCAGTGGTGTATTTTCTATTCCCCATCCAGTTATCCAGGTTGTGCTTAAAAAGAATTAATGAGGTACTCTGCTTGACATGGACCGTGAGCCTCTTCCACAGAAGAGAAGTCTCTGGGACACAAATCTGTTCTGTCAACAAGTCCTATTGATGCCACAAGACCAGGTCACACATGCAGGTTACTCTAGTGGAGCTTGACTTGTGGATATGCAGCAGTCCCATCAAGGAGGGGTCTGAGATTGTTTTGTATGCCAGACAGAGGTCGCCTCTGAGGAGTCTGTACGAGACTGAGAAGAAGGACAGGATTTTTAGCCTATCTGTATAGGGTAGATGTTTGAGGCAATGAATTCTACTGTAGAGGAACCTCTGTGGTCTCTCCTGCTGCTGCATATGCTTTGTGAGGTACATGCCAAAAGGGGCATTGTACTCAATAATGGGTCTTATAAGGGAAGAATACATAGATTTTATGACTTCCTTGTCTCTGGAAGAGATACCCCTACTAATGAGGTGAGCCATGTAGTGGTGAAAAGTCAGTTTGCTATCAACCTGGGTGCCCAAGTCCCTCATGACTGACTGAGTACTTAGGACATTGTTATTAATGTGATAACTCACGAGGATGTCACTCTCCCCAAAGGGGATGATGATGCAATTTTTGACATTCAGCTTGAGGCCATGTTTCTGGCACCAGTCATTTGTTTGGGCGAGACCCTCTTGGAGGATGTCCACATCAAAAGGGGAATTGATGGCAGTGCCCAGCTTGCAGTCATCTGCAAACTTGGTCAGCCACAGCCCACTGGTTTTGGTCTGCACCTCAGAAAAGTATATCCCAAAAAACAGAGGCCCCAAGGCCGATCGGTGGGTTCTATCAGTGAGCCAGTTTGCTATCCATCTGGTAACATATACATTTATGCCTATTTGAGAGGGTTTATCTATTATACCCGAGAGGGGAATAGTATTGAAGGCTTTGACCAGGTCAAGCTAGGCGGTGTGCACCATCTTCCAATCGTCAATGGCTCTGGCGACTGTCTCAAAGAAGTCAACCAAATTTAATAGGCATGAATTCCCCTTGATGAAAGCAAACTGTGTGGGATCAATTGTTTGGAGGTTGCCAATGTCCTTGTTAATGAGGTCCATGATAATCCTTAGTAGCAACACTTATGGTTCCAAAGATAGGAATATTTGTCTGAAATGTAAACTGATAACTTAATTTATTTAAAGGCTCAAGCCACACCCACTGAGAGTTAAAAGTACACACTCAATAGAGCTGTACTGGAGGGAATAAGGTAAGCCCTGTTCCCTGCAAATTTTCAGCTAGTGGAGTCCATGGTGAATATGCAATGGGTTGTCTGCAATGATCATGCACTACTTTCACAAAGGATATGGCCCAGCAAGCAGCCCTGCCCAGTCTTTTCATGTACATGAAATGACTTCCTTACCAGAGAAATTACAATTTTGGGATGTGCTTCCCAAGGGCCTCCACCATCCACACTCAAAAGGGGAGAGTTTGCCACAGCCCTTCACTCCTTTCCCATATGGCTGGCTGCTACAGTACTAGCTCAACTATTTAAACACCGGTCACGTAGGACACAGCAAGGCCCATCCCCCTTGCCACTGACCCAGGGCTATTATTGATCGGCAAGATAATTGCAGCAACAGTGGCAGCAGAGATAACTACTCTGTGACATGCTGAGGTAGTGAAGGAAGAACAGAGTCATAAGACAAAACAATTCATATTCTCATATACAGATATTTGCATGATATCTGGGTACTAACTAAGGCAATGTGATCAGGGATCCAAATGTCAGAATTGAGGTCCTGTCAGAGGTCAGATGGGCACATTATCCATAAAAGGGTGAGGTGCTCTGCTAGCCTTGGGATTCTGCAGAAGAGATGTTTATCCAGTGGTTGAGGGGTTTGTTATATTTTGTGTACCTTCTGCCGATGAATTCTAGCACCTCCGAACAAAGGCATATGGTGCATGACTCATTGAGTAGGCCTTTGTTTCTGTACCTTGTTTTGATGAACTTAGGGCACATCCTTGTAAAGGCATATGATGCAGGACTCTCAAAGAGTAAGCCTTTGTTTGTATTCCTTGTGCTGATGAATCTTTAGCACCTCTCAAGTAATGGCTAATGATGCATGACTCACTGGCAGTAAATCTTTGTTTGCATTCCTCATGATGATGAAGCCTTGGCACCTCCCAATAAAGACTTACAATGCATGAATCACTGGAAGTAAGTCTGTATTTGTGCACCGTGTGTTGATAAACTGTCAGCACATCCCAATAAAGGCTTATAAGGCATGAATCACTGGGAGTAAGCCTTTGTGTATGTATGTTCTACTGTTGAACCTTTATCCCCTTCCAGTAAAGGCATATGATACAGAACTCACTCACTGTTTGTGCACCTTGTGCTGATGAACCCTTAGCACCTCCCTGTAAAAGCTTATAATGCATTACTGGCATAAATAAAGCCTTTGCTTATACTCCTTGTGCTGGTGAACCTTTAGTACCTCTCAATAAAGGAATGTGATGCATGACTCGCTGGGAGTAAATCTTCATTTCTCCACTTTGTGTTGATGAACCCTTAGCATGCCCCAAATAACGGCGTACAATGCATGGCTCACTTTGAGGAAGCCTTTGTTTTTCTACCTTGTGCTGATGAACCTTTAGCACCTCTCAGTAAACTTACACAATGCATGACTCACTAGGAGTAAGCCTTTGCTTGTGTTTCTTGTGCTTATGAACCCGTAGCACCTCCCAGTAAAGGCTTATGATACATGACGCACAGTGTAAAAGCCTTTGTTTCTGTTCCTTGTGCTGATGAATCCTTAACACCTCCCAGTAAAGACATATGATACGAGTCAGTGGGAGTAAGTTTTTTTTTTTTTTTTTTTTTTTAATGTTCATTGCGATAGTGAACTCTTAGCTCTTCCCAGTAAAAGCGTACAATGTATGACTCATTTAAAATAAGCCTCCATTCAGATGCAGGACATCTGGGAAAGGTAACATCTCTCAGCTGACCAGAGAATGAGCAGCATCTCACAGGATGACCAGAAATGTTGCTACTAATAAGGATGCATAGTCTTTATCTTGTTAAGTCTGATTCCTCCAAGTTTTTTTCTTTAATTAGTGATTTATTAAAAACAATGTCATAACTTTCTAAGTTGAAATATTGCAGAAATAATGAAAGAAGACTGAAGTCTACATCAGCAGACAATCAGCAAATGAAGCCACAGCAGATTAGTAAGTGACTCTTTCAGCCAGTCAATACATAAACCAACTTTTCTAAAGTTAGCCAAGAGGTCAGATGAGTAATTTACCCTCTTTCCACTCAATAAAGTGAATTTCACTCAATATTTTCAACCAAGTGGAGAATATTTAGATGCAGTGCTCTCACGAAAAACACACTGTAGAACTGTTCTCTCTGTTAAATAAAATATTGTACATTATATCCAGATGTATTCATTCTCAATAAAAACATTGTAGAACATAGTGACAAATACAGTCTTCTCTGTTACCTATACTGTAAAAGACATTATTCAGGTGTGCTGCTCCCTGGTAAAATCTTTGTAGGACCCACTGCTTAAGTGTATTGCTTAATTGTTTATACAGTACGGCACACACTACCCATGTTCACTTAACCCTGGGAAACACATCGTGAGGAACATTGTCCAGGTGATATGCTCCCATCTAAAGAGATTGTGTGGCAAACTTTCTCAGATTTGCTGCTCCCTAATAAATATATCATGGGACACACTAATTAAATGTGGTCCTCTCTGATGAATACATTATGGTATACACTGCTGTTACATGCTAAATACGACAGCCTTGGTTATCAGATGCACTTTCCCATTAGTAAACACATTGCAGATCATACTACTCTCTGCTAAATACATTACAGAACACACTGCTGTGGTGAGCTACTCCATGGTAAATGCATATTGATACAGACTGTTCAGTTGTTCACCTCCTTAGTTGCTACTTTGCAGTGCAGCTGTTCAGGTAGACAGCCTCTTGGTTAATATATTATGGACACGCTACACAGGAGTACTATGTGCTGGTAAACACACTGTGAAATATATGGCTCAATATTGTAGGTATATAGGTCTGCTATTCCATGGTAAATAAGCTGCAGTGCATACTGCTCGGACATCCTGCTCCATGGTAAATGCACACACTGCTCGAGAGTGATGATTCACGTGGAGTATATTATGATACATACTGCTAAGGTGTACTTCATGTGCTTTAAAAATGGCTAGTAAATCAAAGAAATTATGTCACATTTCCCCTAACTCTGTATTACTATAAGGGTTATATGTGTTTTATCATAGCTGAAACTCTGTATGCTAATGTCATCTATAATGTTATATACAGAATCTGTAATTTCAGTTTGCCTTTCTGTCCAAGGTTGTAGCTGAAAATGGCCTTTGCACAAGCCTACCTACAAGGTTAGGTGAACATCTACATGTCAAAATTATTATGGAAGACACTGTGCTGCTGAGTTGTTCCATTGTAAAAACATTATGAAATACCATCTGCCTTATTACCAGTTTACCACACATTGCTGAAATTGGGATATTAAAGCTTTGTCTGACTACAATAGTTTTGGCATTATCCCCTTGATAAATGTCTCTCTCCATTTGTTAATTTCACATTTACATTGGAAGGGAAACTGAAACAAGGTAAACATTTTCATTTTTTTCCTAAAATCTTATCTTTAAAATAACACTGATTTAATCTCATTGATTTCACGGACAGGAGATTAATTGAAAAAAGAAAATTAGATCAAATGTATAGTATAGCATGTGCTAGAAAGAATAAATGTACCACAGTATATAAAGGAAGATTCATAAAGGGGGCCACAAGGTGTACACTGTTTGCACCCTTTATGAATAAAAGAAAAAAGAAAAAGAACTGTGGTAGGGCTGCTTTTGAATTTTAGAAAAGATTCCTCCAGGTGATTACATAGTGTAAACATAATTTTAACCTTTATAAATCCCTCCTAAGTCTCACTTCATTAAAATAGTATAAGACTACAATGCATGTATCATAGTGATTTCAGACCATACCTGTAAAATCTCTCTCTATTTATAAACATAGATATCTATCTATATACATATAGTATATATTTATATTTATATGGATATCTCTCCCCCTCTCTCTCTCTATACATATATATATATATATATATATATATATATATATATATATATATATATACACATACATACATTATGGCAAGAGTAATCACAATGAAAGGTTTATTTTCAGTGTTCTATGTTGATAGGATAGTGGTTGTGTCAATTGGCCAGGCTGAAACAATTACGAGACAAAAACCACGAAATGTACTTATATTTCATACATTGTACAACATCCAGATAGAATCCTTTGAATATATGCTCTAAAATATTTTGCCTGTGATTTTTTTTTAATATCTGTACTTACATGTATTATCCATGTTTGAAAAAAAGTTCTGCAACAGTGTCTTGGGCTGTTCCAGATGTGCACACAAAAGGCATACACACACATGTATGAATGAGCGTTGACTAATATAATAAAATTTTCTGTTCTACAATGCATAATTAGCAATCTGTACACACACAATTTTTATAGCATTCTCTTTGTGGCAGTTGTATATTGCAAATGAAACATTAAGTTGAGGGAACAATTTTCTTATAGTACATGCCATATTTATAATCTTCAACAAAGTTCTGTCATAATTATGAAAATTGCAACCACCCAGCATAACAGGAGGTAGCTTACTTTATTTCCGATTTCCTGAGATGTGTTCACTCTAATTTCCTTCAATGTTTAACATCCATTTTAATGAATTAACACATAGTAAATTGCAGAGTTGAGGTCAGGTGTTACTTATTTGTCATTATAGCCCGAGTGGGTATATTCTATATAACCATATTAACAAGCTTCAAAATATGAAAACCTAATCAGAGTTATACTCTGAAAAAGGGACAGAAGCAATTTCAAATAGGAGGCTATTATTCATGATTTCGTGATTATATATATTGTTTTTATTTGCAATAATAAATTGCCTCCTTTTTTAAAAACATGGGGTCTCTGTACTTTTCACTGATAAACGAACTCCATCCTCATAGTCCATCAGTCTTTTGTTTCATAAACATATCTGTTTTAAACACACCTAATCCTACCAGAACTATTTGTACATTACAAGCACAACGTTTTTATTTCTTTAAGAAATGTTTCTCCTGCTGCAACTGAAATTTCAAATGAAATTGTATTCTTCTCCTTCGGGGCCTGCATTAAGATATGCATTTTACATAAGAAGTCAATTATGTTAGATGTAATGCATTCAATTAGTAATTGGCACGAGTCCATATGGAGGTTTTACACTTTTGATTCATAAATACTTCATTTGGCTCATTAGTGACACAGTGGCTTTTACTTAATAAAGATCTAATTACTTTTGATGGATTTCTATGGCTGTTTTTTCACCTCTTTGGAAAAATTAGACTTTCTTGAAAGCAGATAATCTTGTAAATGCATATGTATCTGAACATAACAACTGCAATGTTAGTTGTTATATTTGCACACTTAAGCACATAAACAATACTCATGTACTCTTTAAAACTTTTCCTACACTATTTTTGTATCTCCTTATTTTTTCTAGAATTCTTTTTATTTGAAAACACCACAACATAATTTAAACACGAATACAACATGCACATTAACCAAAAGTTACATAACATCAGGGGGAAAAAACAACAAACTGAAGAATGCAAAACTGATCAAATATTGATTGTCATTCTAGAAGTTCAATTCCTTCTATTAATGTGCTTATTAGACAATTCATAATATTCTGAAAGAAAAAAAGCAAGCTTCTAGATTGTCTATTTTAAAGAAAGACAGTTTATTTATTTTTTTGCACTCAACATGTCATCTTATTAAAACTTGTTCTAATTACCATTCCATCAAAAGAAACATAAAAACACAGAAGGTCTTTGCAGTTCTCCTTAACGTGGGCAGACTATGTGTTTAAGAAGACAAAAACTCACCATTCAATATTTTCTCAAAGTATTTCTACTTACAACTTAAAATATTTTGCTCAGGCTGAGCCTGCTATTATTATGGAAAAAAGAGGAATGTTATGAATTTCCAGAATCAATATTTAGAATTCAAGAAAAAAGTGAATACAGGTTTGTATATGCAAAATAACACTTAATTTGCCAGCTGTGGTATACACACATCCACCCACACACACATATATTTATCTTGACACATAATCTTGTTAAATTAATAACTGGGTCATTTTGGAGTTTAGCCAAGTTGTTCTATCTTCACTGTAACCATTAGAATTTTTTAAGACTCACACCACTGAGTCCTGTAAAGTGGAGACTGCATGACTGAAAATCTAGACCTCCTTATCATAATTTTCAGATGCCATTTCTCAGAATATTGTTTTTCTTGTTTCCCTGATGTATTATTATCTGTGACTTTGTATATATAAGTTTGGGGGGGGGGGTGGAATGCATGTCCTCCACATCAGGGGTGCAGAGGAGCTTGCCCCTCCTGCAAAATCAAGTTTAAAGAAGAGGAGGAGGGATGGTCAATTCTCCCAATTTTCTTGTATTTTCATTCTATTTTTTTCACCGTTCCAGGACTTGATATTGCAAGTCCTAACATTTCAATAGGGAGCTACATTGCACATGGGTTAAGATAATATCCTAAAGCACAGCATGTGTTTCTGTCTCAGTGAATGCACTTACGTTGTATAGTATTGTACCTCTTCAAATGCTACTCTTGTTCTGCCTACATAATCTTAAGAAAAGTAAATATAAGGCCTGTTCCATGGTGTAGAGAGAGAAATCCCTATCTATAGCCCAGGTGATGGCGGGAGGCTTATTAGCAGCCTGGCATTACAGACACTGGCAAGGAGGGGGGACATTCATCTCTATACATTCTGGGGGGGAAGAGTCCTCCTAAAGAGGGAAGCAGCCCTTGGATGGTTCTGATATGAGCATAGGGAAGGGACAAGCGGGTAGGTCATAATGTAAAAAAATCCCTCCCCCTAATGGAAGCAATTGTCGGTGTAAACACTAGGAATGTCCCTTGATTCCACTCTAGTTCCAGGCCAGAAATTGGTTTTAGTCCAGGCGATCAAAGTAGTGGCTGGAAGACCTTGTGATGAATGGGGACACTAGGGTAAAACAACAGAAGGTATGAAACAAAGGTGGGGTAACTTAAAAAAAAGTAACTCTACTTATCTCTTTTGAAATGTTGTAAAAGAACATGAATTTGATGGAAATTATGTATTATTATTACACCTAGCCATTCTTTAAGTTGTACTCAGCACAAACTCAGCTACCATAGCCACATCAGTTGCATAACCCCATTACAATGCTTCTCTTTTACTGTTTTCAGTAAAACATTCACCAGACATTCTTCACAAAGTACTAGGTGAGAAATTGTCCTTTTTTCCAATGCAATATCCAGCCTAAAGTCTTAACTTCATGGTTAGAAAATGGAAGTGCTTAGCAATTAATGTGGCTAGTAGTGATTTGAAGGTCATAGCCTGTGGTTTGTTGCATCTCTCTGCAAAGTCTGCTGTGGAGGCAGGACTGAGAAAGAAAGGAAAGAGTTGACTGCTAACTAATGGGAACGATGAGAAATCCTATGGTCATTTCAGATATGTTTAATGTATAGACAAAGTATATGAACAAAAGATCTTTCTTTAGTAAGTGCTGTTCTTATTATGCAACAAACATACAATGATCAAACATTTCAGCCGTCTGCCTCTATTCACTTTGAAGACACTGTACTAGGACAGACACAACACTTCTCTATAAATCAACAGTTCTGAAATGTGAAAGTATCTCCTCATCCATTTTCAGCTTCAATCTTCAGAGTACACTTATGTAGTCAGTAAAGCAATGCTTTTCTCTGCATTTGCCCTTGCCTTTTACTTACGTTGCTGCTGAACTGTGCTTAAAGAATATCTGTGAAGAAGAAATTTCAGAGTGAAAGCTGGAAGCTGCCTCTTTGTAAATTATGACAGCATATTATGGAGTACTATATGTTTCTCTACATGGACCCCTTCTCTAATCCCAGTACATTAATTAACTTGGAAATGGTACTACATACCTGACTAGGTTTGCATATTACATTGTTGCTATTGAGAAATCTTTATCCTGTACATACAGTAAGAGGTTTCTTCAAGAAAACAAAAGTGAATTTCAGAGATGGATATCTATATATATATAGCAAGTATCTACTGTAAATATTCCACTGGCATCCTCAGAATCCCTGATAAACTAATTGTGGTACTACACTGAGTCATAGTGGTGCCATGATTCAGGATGTAGAATACATTTCTTGGTACACAGCTGTGTTACCCTCTGCAGTCACTGATTGAGGACAAACATAAGCAGCTTGCCTCTCTACACAATTGTCTAGACAAATGTAATGTATTGCTCCTTCTGTAAAAGGAATATGGTTTACAATTGCTACGGTCTACTCCTGAGAAAATAGGCCTGCCTTCCAAAATTTGAAAAATAAGGCATTTAGATTCGCTTGTCACCACATAGCAAGAACAACCATCTTATTCTGCTTAGCGATAACTAATTTTCAGCTAAGCAGAGACAATTTAACAGTTAACATGCTCATATTTAACTGACAAAGACTGGCTTCTGTCAACTCACAGTGTTTCTCTCTGTAGAAGGGTATATGACTATAAATATTAATATAGTGAACTGATTATAGTTTGCACTTTTCATGAGTAGGGTTAAAATAGGTTAGAAGACATTTTCCTCAAGTAGTCTCTTCGCAAAATGTTCCTTCATGCTAGCATGTGGGAATTCTAGAAATCTAGCAGTATTTTTAAATAAGACTCAGGACAGCAGGATGACTCCTTTTCTAGGGACTGTGCCTCACCTTCATGGCTCACATCACTGCATGTTGGAAGTCTGCATTGTTTTTTTTTTTTTTCCGTAGATACAGCTGTTTCTTTCTACCTCAAAGAACCATGTGGGCTGATTGGGTAATCTCAAAAAAATATATATATATATGTTGTTTGTCTTTTGGCTTTTTCCCAGTAAGGGGTCGCCACAGTGGAACTCCAGTCCGCTAATGATTGGCAGTAGATTTTTACGAAACCCCGAGGTGCCAGCTCGACGCCCAACCTTCAATGAAGGCACGCCCATTTACGCATGCATGTCTTTCGAATGCTACCCAACTGTGGGGAGGACATGCAGACTCCACACAGAAGGCACTCCCAAACCACGCCGAGAATCGAACGGGAGAACCTCTTGCTGTGAGGTAGCAACGCTACCGCCGTACCATCGCGGCATATATATATATATATATATATATATATATATATATATATATATATATATTGTATAACAAGCCTTAAAGGGATCGGGGAGGGGAGTGTTCGCAACATTCTTTACAAAATGATATTTCATGGTTTTATGGCAGATTACCGAGCATCGGATCGGGTAGGGGTTGACTTTTAACAGTCATAGTATGTCTGGGAAGCTTTACCATGCTACTAATAACACGAATACAGTCCTGGATACAGTCCTGGATCCTGTGTCTTTACCGACAGTACGATTCAATTAAAAGAGAGTTTAGAGTCAACCTGACTAAGTTATTCAAAGAATGCAACATACTTTACAGGTCACTAAACACCTCTAGACTTTCTTCGACCTTTACATTTGTAATGAAGAAAAGAATCCCTGTCACCCAGGCACTTATAGGACCATATTCCTGCTGCCCACAGAGACGACAATCATGGCTATGACCCATGCAGAAAGGTTAAAGTATTACATAAATGGTTTGTAGACATTTATATCTTTGTTTTGTCAACAGTATGCAAGCTATACCTGTTCTTCCGTGGCTCTTCTATAACATGAGGCAAAAAGACACAATGCAGATTGACCTTTCTGCAACACATTTTCATAATTTTGTTAAGGCCTTCAATTCAAATATGTGGGAAATTCTATGGTTGTATTTTCTATGTTTTGTTTTGAGAAATATTATATGGCATGGTGCCAGCCTCTTTCTGCACAACCTCTGTTTCATACTACTGTAAATGAGTGGTACTTTGACTTATTTCTATTGATGTGAGGTACCAGAGGAAGAAGTCATTTATTCTCAATGATATTCATTTTGGCAGTTGTAACTTGCAGTTTGTATATCACACAGTAACACACGGATTGGGGGGGGGGGGGTCAACTGTTAAATAGTCAGAAGAATGGATGAATTGTGGCTTGTGCATGACTGCATGTTGCACTTGCATTTGATTTTGGATTTGATCAGACTGCATGAAAAGATCTTAGAGCTAAAGGTCAACTGAGGCGGGTCCTACTCCCCCCTTGAATTAGTACTATACAAACTTATGTGCAGATTCTAGGTATTAAAACACATATTTGTCAGACATCCTTAAAGAATACAACTGGCCCTTCTTTCCTGGCTTACCTTAGAAAGCAAATCAATTAATGAAAACTGCTGAACTTAAAATGTGTGGCTAAAGCTTCTGTTTTCCATTTCTCACGGTTTTCAAGATTTCTTGTTGTGGTCACACACTCCCAGATCCATAGGAAAAAAAAGTTCAGTTTCTTGTAAAGAGCACAGGAAAAATAGTCTGAGTTACTTTGTGATACGAATCTACACTATGACAGCCAGTCCACAGAACCTAGCTCTTCAAATGAAGGCAAAAAAAAAAACAATATGGAGATTTTGATCATGCCCTATTAACACTTTGTGGCAGAGCAATTACCCCCTTCACCGCACTACCCTTGCTATGCTACTGCATATTCAGGGTGAAGGTGGCAATAAGATGGTGGCTAAACTTCATGCCTTGTTATCTGATTTAATGTGAGATCATCACTCTCACCAGGTTACAGGGAGAAAATGGATGGTTTCCACTAAAAATCTAAGGTCTTGGATTACCTGGCCTCAACAGGTATACTAAAGCCATTGACACAGTACAGCTCATTCAAACAAATGCAGGCCTCATCAATCTCAGTGTTACTAAAATTCATTCTTATCCAAACGATGCTCCAATTATCGAATTTAAGGAAATATCAGATCCTGTGGTGGGTGGAGGCATAAACATAAAATCTATAAATGACTGAGACACATTCATATTTTGTACTCAGGACTCATACTTTGATGTAGGATATGGGGTCAAAATTGATTTCAGGCTGTAGAATAAGATTATTTTTGGCAACTGTGGGTCACCACAGAATTTATTAACTGAATGGACTTTTAAGCATATTCATGGTTTCCCCCCTTGCCTATTACAGAGTGAAGGACTTCTCAGGTTTGCAATGATATTAAATGGCAGCATCTTTTTCAGCTTCAGTGTGTTAGCCAACATATCTTTTGAAAGGCAGTGTAATGGTTAGTTTAATCTTAAATCATGTTCACTTATAATACAGAAGGAACTGTCCTGACCATCTATAGTGCTTCTTATGGGTTTGGAATTAAGATCTTCAGCAAAGTGAAATGAAAGTCAGTTTTAAAAATGACTATTACAGAAATTCTGTAATTCAGTGTAAAACGGAAAGCTTTACAAATTATCGGTTTTACTCATTTTAAAAAGTTGCATCTTTTTTTCGCTTTCTTCTTGTGTGTATAAATTGAAAATGGGGTTCAGACAGATGTTGGAGGTGTTTACAGAAAGTATCTAATTATTTTGATAAATTGTGGGTTTGTCCAGCCAGTCATAGTGTTATATTCTAAACAGCATTATTCAACCACTATGGCTGTTGGCACTGTTATGACTGGTCTCAGATTTCAAATATTGTCTCATGGATACTATTTGGAAGAAGTCAGATTCAAAAACAAATTGGATTATATTGGTCATCATTATTATCAAATACCACTGTAACTTTTATTTTCATATTCTGGAAGAACATTTAGGTAGATATCTAAAACTACAGTTATGTTAAGAAAGGGATCTGCTCTGAATCACACGAGGCTGTTATTCAAATTAGACTCTGGTCAATTTTCCTTAATAGTCACAATCATGATACATAAGCTACCTTACTAGTTTTTTATGTTATGCTTAGCAGTTTATGGCAATATATTTTATTTTATTTATCTGTGCCAGGTCAGTTAAGATGTTTTCTGAATGATGTAATTTAAAAAAAAATGCTAACTTCCAAGAAACAGTGCATGGATGAATGGTCACTTGCCATATGTGAGCTTTGAAAAAAGAGCTGCATATATGATACCTGAGAACATGCTAAATTCTGAGGATTTATATGAAAACAGTCTGTGTTAAAATTGTCATGCATTTTAAAACTATGTTACTGACTTCTGACACATTTTTAAAGCCATGTTCAGCATTTAAGGATATAATTGTGAAATTTGAAATATAACTGATTCTACCATAAATGCCCATGCATTTTCCTCAAACCCTAGAAAAATATGTGTTAAATAATCTTTATGAATTTTGTAAAAAATCAAGGACTGTTGGAAACAGCAACCACAATGTAGAAGATGTTAAAATGTAAAATGGTATATTAAAGGTCTATAAGACTGAAGAGGAACTGTACAGTTCCTCTGCTCATTATTGCAAAATTTGTGACACTTCAATAAATGTCACACCATGTTTATTTGTTTGTCTTTCGGCTTTTCCCGGTTAGGGGTCGCCACAGCGGAACTCCGGTCTGTTAAATGATTGGCAGTAGATTTTTATGTACTGGCTTGCCGGGCCTAACGCACAACCTTCAACGAAGGAATGCCCATTCACGCATGTCGCTACACAGAAGATGCTCTAACTGAGAATCGAACTGGCAACGTCTAACTGTGAGGCGACAACGCTACCGCAGCACCACCACCACAGTTAAAATGTCACACCATGTATCACTGGAAAATATAACTCTAAAATGGAGGTCTTAAACACAGTTCAGTGAAGTTTGCTTGCCAACACTACTTCCGATGAAATAAGTTTTTTTTCTTGTCTAAAAAAAGTAACCCATTTTCATACCTCATACTAATTGTATCTGTCTCATGCTGTTCAAGATATCCATACTGTTGAACGCAATCTAAATAAGTTTCTTAAGAATAATTATTTTCTGTATGACATGTATCTCTACCACTAGGCAAAAAAAAGGTGGGAGCTTTGTCAAATGTGTATATCCATCATCAATGAGGTTGGCCCAGATGGGATTATGCCGTTCTCATTTAAACAAATTGTTTGAAGTCATACTCATAAATCTGAAACAGAGTAATCAACATTTCTCATGTTATGCAGCTAGATATGCTTCATGCAATTATTATAGTCCACAGAAAAGTCACTGCATCCTAAGGAAGGAAATATCTGCCCTACAACAAAGTTCAAAGATAAAATTATTTCACACAGGGTTTATATATGTTGCCCTCTGCCATTTTTCCACCTCCAGTTCATTCTTATTTCATGTCTTATAAAGTGGTTTTGTCATAAATTTTCATCTGATTTCCATACTCATTTGTTGATGAAGGTGTTACAAAATTTTCAGCTAAGAAATTTATATTATCCAGATTCCCCTTTCAGGTAAATATAAGAGAAGACAACCATTTTAATTAACAACTTATTACAAGTATAAATTCCATATTCAAAACATGTCTTGGTTTCACAACATGGAACATTTTCAGTAGGCAAATGCCTATTCACCTTCACTTAACTCTGAAGAAAAGCAGTGTTAAATCATTCCAGTCGTTTAAAACTGAAAATCACATCAGAAGCAGTGTGATTCTGCTCACTTCTGTAACACCAATAATCAATCACCAAAATATGACCAAACAGGAACTAAAAGGAGGACACACCCGTGCAATAAATCTGTCCCTTTAGATCCCAGCTAAGAGTAAAAACTCACCTAAATGTTCCCTACCAACTACCTCACTTCCTACTCGATCATTTTCTTACTTCCCCTTCAATATTAACCATTTATCTTCCAGTTATTTATAACTTAACACCCCTTCCCACACCCCACTACATAGCTTGTCTGGACAAATTATTGTGTATACAAGCTTCGTTTTTTAATCCCAACTATTTACATCTGACAAGAACCCAGTAATACTATATGGATCTGATGACATTATAGAATGTAGTGCATTAATTTAATAATGGCTAACAGTTCAGTACATCTCATCTTTTATGGAAATTAAAATATTTGCATTTTAACCAATGCAAACAACTGTTAATTAGACCTCAGTTCTCCCTTGAACTGAAAACTCAAAAAAACTTTTTTTCTCAGAAGTACTTTGCCCTGCCCTATTCTTGCATCCTACAAATCACTGTAGGTTACTGATAACAGATACATAAACATAGGTATAATTTCCAAAGATACAGACATTTGTATGATTACCAGTTGGATGGACAAAATTCAGGAAAAAGGTAAACAGATTATAACTTATTTTAATTTGTTGTGTCAGCTGAATCTTTTACTCATAAGACTAAAAAACATCCACAATACTTTGAAAAACTTATACATCAGCAACATATGTCCTTTATAGTTAAGCAATACTTAAAACGTACGTATTGAATTAAAAATAACTCCATATTAACTGAGGACCACTAGATCCTCCACTACAAAATTTTATGATAGTTATGGTTATGAAAATGTTTACTAAAATGGACTTTTAGTATTCATATATCTGCTATGGAGTTAATGCAGATTCAAACTGGAGGGACAGCAGTGACTAATTCCTGATATATGTCAGGGTTGGGATACATTGGAAAGATTTTTCCCCCTAAATAAGGACACAGTGACTACTAGATAATGAAATAAATAAAGAAAATGCAAATAAGTACAATGTCCCCACCAAAAAAAATATAAAGAAATCTGAAGTATTATGAAATTGACACTGAAGTTACTTCAGTAGTAAAAAAAAATCCAATGCTTGGAAATGTTGAGGTAAAATGCAGCCTTTATTCCAAACAGGAAAAGAATCACAAAGCTTTTGGGAATCAACCCTTCATCAGTGTGTAAAAAAGACCCCTGGATTTACTAGTTTTCCATGCAGGACTAGTCTAGTCCTGCACAGAAGCAGCCGCATAGGAGGAGGACGGCAGAGCGCCATGCCTATTAATGAAGGTGCGCTGTCTGAGCTTCAAATTCTATATGGAGTGTGGATGAGTGCAGGGAGCGTGTCTGAGAGTAGAGCTCTTACAATATACATGCCCCTGCAATGAAGGACTGCAGAATGATTGTAAACAATGAGTGAGACCGCTCATAGATATATGTATATCCCCAGTGACTTCCCCTCACATGTATAAAAGCAATACTGAAGATGAAAAATAAAAAGTAATATATTTTTTTAATAAAATGGACGAGGTTTAACTATAGGTGCATGGGTTTGCCCATTGCTTAGCTATGGTTAATACAGGTGAAATAGCAAAAAGATGATAAAAAGTAAGATTTATGCAAATGAAGCAGTACAGCAATAGTGTAGTGGGCAGAGCATTCATCTTACAAACAGTCATTCCTGGTTCGAGTCCCCCTGCAGTACATTTCATTTTCCCTTCCAAATCACTGTTTATGATAAATATTTTTATTGCATAACCTAATAAATAACATATATTTCTGAACTGCAATACAGCATTCAATGTAGATGTGAGGAGTCAGTGTCATAATGCTGCAAAGTCCACAGATAATCGCATGACCCATACAGTATGACAGATACAAATGGAAGGTAAACTGAGTAATGAATGATAAGTCCATACCTGTCTTCAAATTCCCCACCTCTCCAAGAACCATTACACTATTACTGTCTAAAATGTAGCACTAGTAAGCACTAGTGAGCAGTAGTAAGCACTCTTAAGCACTATTAAGCAGTAGTAAGCACACCTTAGCGGGTTTAAGGCTGTTTGCGTGGGGGTAAGCAATGCGCACACTGGTGAAGCAAGATTGAAGCTAACTCTCTATAAGCATATGTAACCGTAGGTTAGCACTGCTTACCCTCGCGCAAACCTGCTTACAAGTGCTCAAAACTGCCTTGACCAGTCAGTATGCATCAGCCACCATTCTGGGCAGGAAAAAATAACCAGCCTTTGCAGGCTGTGAACCGTGGATCCTGCACTCTGCAGTCACAGTACTTAACCACCAAGCCGACACAATAGTACGTAAGAGTGAGGTTTTAAGAAACAAACCTCTCCATAGGAAAACAAGCTGAACATGTGAAAGGACTTTCTATACAGCCTTATGTTGTATACCCAGCTACATCACATAAATATGTGAACTAGAGTACTGCAGTAAGCACAGATGTGAGGTGTTATTGTAATAAATGTAGAAGTCCCCAGGACCCCATACAGTGTATGTACACATGAATCATGGCTACCTGACACATATATAACCTGTAATGAATAATAAATCACTGCCAAAAAGCAAGTATAATGATAAGTAACTGTTAAGCAATGCTAACCGCTGCACAGTTTAGTTTGTTAAGTGTAAGCAATGTGTAGGACAGCCAATTCAATCTGCCTATTGGTATACCTCCTTAAGCACTGCCAACCTTAGGTAAGCAGGTGTGCCCATAGCTTAGCCTTTTCAAAACCGACCAATCATGGAAAGTGTGGAAATTTGGCTGTATTTAAACCCCACAGGTGGGAATACTTCCCATAATTGGTTGTAGCTTCCTACTGCAGACAGAATGGCTGGTGTGGGTGAAAGCACTCAATTTAGTTTGCAGCGCTGGGGCATCCATGAGTCAAAGTTCATGGCATGGCTCCTGTAAAACACCATGAGCAGAGACTACTGCAGGGACAGTACCAGGGCTCACAGTATAAAAATGGAGGCCTGGGACAGTCTCGCCCGTGACCTCAACAGTGCCACAGGTATCCCCCGGACAGGTGAGCAGGTCAGGTACCACCATGCTGACCTGCAGGTCAGGTACCACCATGCTGACCTGAAGCGGCGGCGGGGGGATGTACTGGAACAGTGGATCCAGGAATCTCGGCAGATGCCTAATGCCCCAGTACTGAGTAAGTACTCATTCTATTAAGTAGTTAATAATTGCCTAGCTTGTGTATACTATGGACAGGTATGGATAAATATCACTGTATTTCTCTGACAGCTGCAGATGAGTGGGCTGAAAAGCAGCAAGCCCATGATGCTAGGTTGCTTCATCGTACTGATAATATCTAAACAACAAAATATATAGCACACGGAACAACAGATTTTTTCCCGGGGAAAAAAATTGCTGCTCCGTAAAAAAAAACAAACAAAAAAAACTTAAACACAAATTTAAGTGGGGTGCTTTGCACCCCACACCCCCTATGTGGGGGCTGTGCCCCCCCACACCCCTACTTAAATATACCAGCTCCGAGATTGCACCATAGTGGAGGAAATGGCAAAGTCCCAAAGATGGCTCACCAAATTTTTTCCCTGGGAAAAAATTTGATGTTTCATGACTTCGCTATTTTGCCATTTCGACAGTATCGGATTGACTAAATAGCATTCCCTATTTAGTCCATTTGATACTGTCATATAGACCTATTATTCTGCATGTACTGTCAAAACAAATAAATATAAGAGCCTTAGAAAGTGTCGTACCAGTAGAAATAAATGTGGAATATTCTGTGAATAAAGGTATAATCCTTGGAATGCTTCTGTTTATTCTTCTTTCATATGTTGTTGAACTACTGCATACTATAAATAGTACTATTGTATTACGCAGTGTTTACCCACACTGTGGTATGCAGATAAAAAGTGAATGAAGTTCTGTATAACAATGCTGGAAGTGCCAAGAGGTCAGTCATATTGTACACGTGAGGGAGACTTACACAGAAAACAGTAGAAAGCTTCTCATCAATTCCCTGATATCACAGTGTACTGTGATGTTAACTGTAATTTTTTTGTCACAAATAGCAGGGGTTTGAATCCCAGGAGTGCTAGTAAGTTGTATGCATAATCATACCCCACAACTCTACATATTTTGTTACAATGTTCAGATAGAAAGCTGTATGCATAATTACACCCAACTGTACAAATTTGCTAGAATGTTCAAACATAAATTTGTATGCATATTCATACCCCACAACTGTTCCAATCTGTCCAGCATGTCCAGATAAAAGGCCTACATCACCAGCCTGGTACCCTGTTCCGTTGAAAAATCAGTGTGATGATCCAAGAAATGTAGGCAGCCGTTAATGACATATAACTGATAGTCAGACGTGTACATACTCAGAGAATGTATATGAAAACAAACCTGTCATTCTAGCACCTCACCCAAAGTGTATGAGAGCAATTCTCAACATATGTTGCATTAACACCTGCATCTTGTCATGCCTGTATGTAGGACACAGGTCACATATATAATAATCTATAAACATACCAGTGTACAATATAAGGCCATTGGGTAGTGTAATAATACATGTAAGGGACAGATCACTGCAGTGACTAAGAATGTTGTGAAAACTACAAGGATATATTAGTTGTTAAACAAACAAAATGTGGAGAACACAGACCATAAAACTGGTAACTAATAACTGAAAAAATGGTCTGGATGCACCGGAAAGCAATAAATAATTTATTCCACAGATAAATACAAATGCTTTCACCCAATCGTAGTGCTGGGCTTTTTCAAGTAAAAACAAACACATACAAACACAGATGAGTATAAATACTCTTTCCCTTAAAAAAGGCGCCAAAAATCCCTTAAAGGGACATTTACATACATTGCTCTAAAAATAAAACTGCATAGCAAAGTGCAAAACACAAAATATATGTGAAAAGTATATAAAACATATTAATACATGTGTTTAAAATATTGCACTATTTTCCATTCGTAAAGTACATTAATACAGAATACCCAAGGTTATTTAAACCCATATTGTGGTTACCCAATAAGAACAATGTAAATTTGTATGGGTGGCTAAAATCTTTTTGCTTTTTTGATTAGATAAGGTTTAATTGAAATATGATCATTGATCCCTGGGTAAATGGTTGTGTTCAATTTGATCTGCCAGTACGTCTCCCTACAACACAACCAGTTTTCCCAGTCCTCTCCCCTAGGGTCAATTACATGTTCCAAAATTCCAAACCTAAAACCATTATGTGTGGTTTCAGCTTGCAGGTGCCTGTAAAGTGCATTGTTCACATTTTTCTTTCTAATACTGTAAGCATGTTCATATATTCTTTTACTTAGTGCCCTCTCAGATATGCCTACATAAAAACTGGGGCAGTCCCTGCAAACAGCTAAGTAAACAATACCTCTACTCCGAAAGTTACCCGTCACAAAAGTGATTCTACTGTTCATACTATTTTCTAAAATAATTTGCTCTTTGTCGATGATGTATCTACAATAAGGGCACCTGCCACATTTCTTGGTCCCTACCCCTGAATCTTTAGTGACTACCTTTTTGTTTGTTTCAAACAATTTCTTCAATTTAACCCCCCGTTTTGTAAACAAAGCAGGGCGAACTACCTACTCTGTCCACAATTTCTTGATTGTGTTTTAACATATTCCAGTTAGATTCTACAATCCTTCTAACTTCACCAGAGAAACTGTTGTACTGATCCACCAGTGCTTTCCCAAAGTTGTTTTCAGCATCATTTTTTATTTTTGATTTTGTTTTTGAAACATGTTGGATGTTACCTAATAAAGGGACATATTTATCACCCTATCCATTAATAATTTCCAGGCCTGTTTCAACAATCAATTCTTCTGGATAACCTCTGTCCCTAAAAAAATCTGAAATCAATCTAATCTCAGATAAAAAGTCACATCTTTCTGAGGTCATTGTGGCTGCCCTGACCATCTTACCCTTTAATATGCTTCTTTTTTGCTTCCATGGGTGTGCACTCGAGTATGGGAGATATGAGTTGCTAAAGGTATCCTTAAGGTATATTTTAGATTTTAACTTACTCTCAAATTTCTCTATCCTAACATCCAAATAATCCATTTTATTGGAATCCATTTTATAAGTGAACCTCAGAAATTCTGTGGTAGAATTTAAGTAATTAATAAAGGAAACCACAAGTTCCACAGGACCTTTCCATATGACAAAAATGTCATCCAGGAAACGTCTGTAAAATTTGATGTATTTCCAAAATTCCGAACTAAAAACATAACTAGTTTCCCATTTCAACAATACCAAGTTGACATAGATGGGGGCACATGCTGCCCCCATAGCTACACCCTTGATCTGCTTAAATATCTCCCCTTCACAATAAATAAAATTATATTCCAATACTACTCTCATAAGTACCACCAGTGTCTCTACATCATCCTTACAGGTAGACCGTTTCTCACCCAAAAGTTCCATAAACATGTCTAACCCTTCTTCCACTGGTATACAGGAGAAAAGATCAACTACGTCAATGGTCAAAAAATAATCCTCACAATTAACTGTGGTAGAAGTCAGAAAAAATCCCAAGAAACTTTCAATAAATGTTCATAGTCTTTTGTTAAATGTTTTAAGGAAAAGTTCAAGAAAGAAGCTATAGGGTAAGTTTTGGATTCCTCACCAGCTACTATGGGCCTATAAGGGGGGTCTGTAGTACTTTTATGAATATTAGGAATGCCAAAAAAAGATGCTATCCTAGGTTTTTTGTTCTGCAAGATCCCACCTACCTTGGGATCTAAACTATTATCTAATAAAAGATCTTCAATAATCATGTCAATTTTCCTGTAGGAAATATTAATCTTGTTAATAGAAACTGGAACATAGGCACTATTATCGTACAGCATCTCTAGTATTTTACTTGAATAATCTAAGGCATTCACTAGTATGACCCCTCCCCCTTTGTCTGGTTTCATAATTCAAATTCCTTTATCCTGACACAATTCATCTAAAATTTATTTTTCTCCTGAGGTCAAATTTGGTGAATAACCAAATTTTTTCTTTCTTTTTTTGTCCATACTCAGTTGGTAAATGTCAGAAATACATGCAGCTTCAAATACCTGTAGGGCTGGGTGTAAAGGTGTATTGTATGTACTTGCCTGTTTGAAATTTACATCCCTAACAGTAGATGGTTGTTCAAAGACAAGGGAAAAGTTAATTTTTCTAACAAAATATTTTAGTTCAAGGATAGCATCACTAACATCTAAGCCCCTAGTAGGGACAAATTTAAAACCTTTTATGAACAGATGGAAATGCTCTGGTTTAATTTCAATCCCACATAGGTTGAAAATCTTAAAGCCCTTATAAGTTAACGTTACGCCATCTTCATCAACTGTTAAACTTTCCCTTTCTTCTTGGTTTTTCCTTGATTTTTTCCTTTCCCTGTAGAAAAATCCTGGTCATTACCTTCTTCATCATCCACATCCCCCCCACCACCACCAATGGGGCAATAAGATCCAAACCTGTTTTGGGATCTAAAGGATTGGGAGTCCTGACCTCCGGGCAGGGGCCATTCAAATTGCTCCCCTCATTAGGGTTCTGAATGTTATCCCCTACCAGAGCTTCGTTAACTGCTAACATCAAGGGGGCATAATGGATTCCTCTATTGTCATCCATGTTCACTTGGCCCATAGTATTTCTATTTCTAAATAGCCTACCCTTGAAAAGATAGGCTTTATTATCTCTGTATTGTTTTAAATCTCTAAATAATTTCTTTTGTTTACGTTTACAAATTTCTTCACATTTCCTATCCACCCTAATAAAACAATGTTCATGCACATCACAATAATATTCAAATAAATCTTGCTTCATAGCTTGATTTAATTTCTCAGCAACCTTCAATAAAAATTCAACTTTTTGCCTAGAATATTTCAATATTAAATTTAACATTTTAAATCCAAATTCATCAAATATCTGGTTAAAAGCTTTTATCATATACATGTTGTATGAGAAACCCTCTGGGTATTTACAAACCCTCAAACCCTGTGGTACAACATGTTTTTTCAAACATTCTTCTAATAACAAAATGTCCAGAGTTACACTTTTAATTTTAAATAACTTGTTTTCCAAGCCTTCACCCCTCATTTCACCATCTCTGTTATTTATGCCTGAAAACAATAACTGGCTGCATGCTCTACACTGGAAAAGCAAAACAAAGTCACGTAGGGTACGATCTCTGGTACCACGTCCACTTCCTTCCTTGTCGCTAGTCCCAAAGTCCACTGCTGTTGAGTGTGCCTGACCACAAGATAAGGTCTGCCCAGACTGAGAGATTAACTCAGACAGGTGAGATCACCCTTTAGGCTGCACATTTCATCGATGAGGCTGGCAATGGGCGAAAACACCTCCTTCTGCTGCATCCCAATACTCGAGTGATCCGACTGACCCAGAACTCCTTCATCATCACTGTTGTTGGTACCACTGTTAAGATTAACAGAAGCCATTCCATGGTGACTGCCTCTACACTAAAAACCGAATAAACAAACAAAATGTGGAGAACACAGACCATAAAACTGGTAACTAATAACTTAAAAAATGGTCTGGATGCAACGGAAAGCAATAAATAATTTATTCCACAGATAAATACAAGCGATTTCACCTGGCCGTAGTGCTGGGCTCGCTTTCACCAAATGAAGGGACTAATGGCAGGAATGATGTGTGTTCCCGACACGAGGAGATAAATGGGGTAGTGAATTCATGCAGTCAGCGTAGGAATGGAGCGTTCAATCAAGGGACTGTTTCAAACTCCATTTTTTCTTCCTTGGCAGCTCAAGGGAGAACTGGTACTTCACTCAACTGACACAATTTTAAGTTAAATAAATGGGTCCATGCTTTTAAAAGTAATAACAACTTGTTTTCAGAAAATTGTGATTTGATTTATGGCGCAAATAGTGGCAAATCGACTGCAATGATGAGTTCACTGAAAGAGGGAATTAGAGACTTGGAAAACAAGTTATTATAAATTAAAAGTGTAAATTTGGACATTTTGTATTTAGAGGAATGTTTGAAAAAACATGTTGTACCACAGGGTTAGAAAATACCTGGAGGGTTTTTCATATGACATGGATATGATAAAAGCTATTAACAATATTGTAGAATCTAACTGGAATATGTTAAAACACAATCAAGAAATTGTGGACAGAGTATGTAGTTCGCCCTGCTTTGTTTACAAAACGGGAGTTAAATTAAAGAAATTGTTTGAAACAAACAAAAAGGTAGTCACTAAAGATTCAGGGGTAGGGACCAAGAAATGTGGCAGGTGCCCTTATTGTAGATACATCATCGACAAAGAGCAAATTATTTTAGAAAATAGTATGAACAGCAGAATCACTTTTGTGAGGGGTAACTGTCAGAGTAGAGGTATTGTTTACTTAGCTCTTTGCAGGGACTGCCCCAGTTTTTATGAAGGCATATCTGAGAGGGCACTAAGTAAAAGAATAGATCAACATGCTTACAGTATTAGAAAGAAAAATGTGAACAATGCACTTTACAGGCACCTGCAAGCTGAAACCACACATAATGGTTTTAGGTTTGGAATTTTGGAACATGTAGTAATTGACCCTAGGGGAGAGGACTGGGAAAACTGGTTGTGTTGCAGGGAGACCTACTGGCAGATCACATTGAATACAACCATTTACCCAGGGATCAATGATAATATTTCAATTAAACCTTATCTAATCAAAAAAGCAAAAGGATTTTAGACACCCATACAAATTTACACTGTTCTTATTGGGTAACCGCAATATGGGTTTAAATAACCTTGGATTTTCTGTATTAATGTACTTTATGAATGGAAAATAGTGCAATATTTTAAACACATGTATTTATATGTTTTATATACTTTTCACATATATTTTTTGTTTTGCACTTTGCTATGCAATTTTGTTTTTATAGCAATGAATGTAAATGTCCCTTTAAAGGATTTTTGGCACCTTTTTTAAGGGAAAGAGTATTTAAACTGATCTGTGTTTGTATGCGTTTGTATTTACTTAAAAAAGCCCTGCACTACGGCCAGGTGAAAGCGATTGTATTTATCTGTGGAATAAATTATTTATTGCTTTCTGGTGCATCCAGACCATTTTCTCAGTTATATATTAGTTGTTAATTGAACTCTTTCTCTCACCCCTACCATATGTGCAAAAATAACCCAATGACACATCTCAGTCAGTATGTGTACACTCCAAACTTATGATGGGACATATGTTCTAATGGTTTATAAATATTTTCATTTGTTTCTATGCATGTGCCATCAATGACACCTGCATGCTCTTGTAATGGCCACTGTTGTTCCATATACGCATGTGTTCTGCTTGCTCTGAAACTGTTTTAAATCTGGTGTTTTGGGCTAATGGGAATACCTATGCATGCTATTATAACTAATCCCGAATGCTGTTGACTATTACTAACCCATAAACCTGCTACAACACAGCATGTATGGGAAGGCCAGTCCTAGTGGACCCACCTGTCCCACCTCTGCTGTCCATGGCACCAGGCACGAGAACGTCTGGGACCCAGCCTGGGACCTCCTCCTCCATTGGCCTTGTGCCACCTTTGGGTGGAACTGCCGCAGGGGATGGGGCTCGCTCCCCCCCTTGCAGCGGGTGCAGAGAGGAACATGTCACTTGTTGTCAGGTCCGGGCCGTGGTGCGTAGGGAGCTCGATATGGAGTTTTGAGACCGACTATGCCAGCATGAGGGCTGAGTGGTGCAATTAGAGGGTGAGCCTTCCCCTCCTACACAGCCCCCAGCACAGCCACCTTTGGTGACTGCCCATGGGTGGGGACCTCAGTCCCACTGTTTCCATTTGAGTGTTCATGGGCTTGTGACTTCCAAACACCCCTCCCCGTACAAGGTGCCCCCCCCACATGTCATATTACCACCTATGTATGCTTTCTTGTCTGTCATCCTCCCCAACTTATCCTCCCCGAGCTTACCTTCTCCCCTTCCCCAACATCCCACTCACACCTTAAAAAAAGGGGCAATCTGTTCCCCACAAAAAAATCACGCCCCATACATAGGTGTCCATTTTGCACACATGTCTACTGGACACATGTAATCTGGTCTAATTGGCATCACAACATATTATTGTTGTCCTCACCCCTCTCCAAGGGGTTGGAGTGTTGAAATGTACATCCAAATTCATTGCATATGCACAGCTGTTGCTGTAGAAGAAATGGTCAGCTATGGACCTTCACTACACCCTTCCTGCACATCCCTAGCTATCTTGCCTACTGTCTTTCCCTCTTTGTGCCCCTTTTTCACCACTTTCCTATCACCCCTTTTTATTTTCTTTTAAAGAAATTAGCATGGGGGTAAGCAGGAGTAGGCACTTTTAAGCAGAAGTATGCATGTTTCAGCCTGTTTGCACGGGGGTAAGCTATGCCTACACAGCTTAAGCAATTTAGAAGCTGAGTGTAAGAAACTGTAACTGGCAGTTGGCAGTGCTTAGCTCCATGCAAGCCACTTACAACTGCTTTAAAGTGCCTTAATCAATCTGCATCCAATGGGCTGTGTTCTGACCAGCAACAAAATAAACTTCCTCTGCAAGGTTCAAACCCAGGACCCTGCACTCCATACACAAAGTGATTTGCCACTAAACCATGGCAGACATACATAAACCTGATGTTTTCACAGACATATCATCCAGCACAATCAGTCAACAGTACAGGAAATGTAGTAATATCATACCACACAACCTGTTAATGCAAGAAGTCTAGACAAAGTGTGCCACAATGTGGGTACAAATAGGGATATATGTCAACTACTGCTCTAATGCACTTAAAATGTTGCTAGTTACACAGTTATATGTATTAGAACACATATGTAGAAGGAGATGAAGTCTGAAACACAAAAGTGTCAGCACTAGTTACTGACTTCAATGCTGTGATCATCCATGTCAAGTGCCAAGAGAATGAGGTACAGGCCAAAATATGAGCCGAACATGCATGGACATATGGACAGATATATATCTGTAAATGTAGACAGATAGACAGCTATATGTATATGTGTACATATATATATATATCTATATATATATATATATATATATATATATATATATATAAAAAACACAAATAATCATATAACATCAATTGTATATAGATATATAAATATGTTCAGATGTATGTATATATATATATATATATATATATATATATATATAGATAGCTATACATATATTATATATATATATATATATATATATAGATATATATGAGATATGCATAGGTACATACACATATACACAGACGAAAGGTATTAGTAGCCATACATATGTAGAAGTAGTGTGGAAGTACTAGGTGCAAAGTATATCCCCCAGCCACAAGCCCTGTAACTGGCACCTGTGAAATGTGTAGTGTGGCAACCATTCCCACAAATGACAATACTTACATTAAACATATACCCACTCACAATTCAAAGGACATGGCATGACACACAGGTATGCATACACAGAAAACCTTCATTTTGTGTACTATACAATAATGTATGCCATTACTTACACCACATAAATTTTGAAATATGTTATTAGTAATGAATGCAAGGCCCACACAAGACAGTAGATGCAAGCAATGTGGATATATACCATACTATGCTGTCCAGGCAAAGGCCTTCAATTAGTACAACAGTAGACACAGGATTTGCCTTCAAGATAAGTAACAATCAAGAATTACAGCTGTAGTTCAGCAGCCTCCAATTACACACTGTAGTCAATCTCTAGGGGGAAATGTAGCACTTGTGGTAATGTCACAGTATCTCGTACATAACATTGCTTAACCTAACATCTCACTATCACACTGACTGACCAAACTTTGTGTAACACTGTAAGCTGTAGCCCACCACTGTTCCCATGGAGGAATGTATGAAAGTGCACACCATTACACCTCAATGTGTCTTAACACTCATATCCCTGAAAAGGTGTCACAGCCTAGGTTAATGGCATTGAACACCCCCCCCCCCATAAAAGGCTGTACAAGGGCAAGGGACACTGTGTACCACACACTGACCTCTGGAATGTACAAGGGCACATATGTGTTGTCCAGCTGTTGCCCCCATATATATGGACCTTGCCCAGCAGTTGGTGTGAGAGTCCATGACATGACTGGGATGAAAGCAGTAATGCTAGCAGTAAATAATGATAGGCCATTACCTAAAAACCCCTTACTGTATCACAGCAGGACAAAGACTGGCATGTATGTGGAGGACAGAGGAAGGAACACAGGGAAATATTTGCATTATTGCTGTTACACACCTTGGAAGTTGCTGGTGATGCAGGATTTGTTGCAGCATACCCTTATACAGGAATACGACACTGAAATGCCAATTGATGTAGCCATGTAATGATAGAACTCAACAGACAGAATGCCACTGATATATCTGAAACAATACCTGTCTGGTGCACAGACAAAACCTCACAGCCAGTCCTCTGGCTATCATATGGATAGGCCCACAGTTGAGAGCTATGCAGATAGCCTACATTCCATGCTAAAGTACCATGTACACAGAAACCCTTTAAGACCAGCAAGATACAATGCAACAACACTTCTCACGCTGTCTGTAGGTCTGGAACATTACCCAAATTTGTATTTGGCCTGTGTCTGCAGGTTCTGCTGTAAGAGGTACTGCTACCTGCTGCCTGCTGTCAGTATCACTGATGTCCACACACAGCAAGGATGTCCTCCATACTGGAAAGTTGAAGGAACACCACCCACAGAAGTCAGTAATTTATAGTACTGGGTTGCCATGACAGTGGTTATCTGAAGTACTACACAGTAGGCTGCATGCAATTAGCAAATGGCGGACACTGACTGGTGCACAGGCCATCACCTGATCATGTGCAATACCTACAAAAGCATGCTGCAATATATTCAAACCAACTCAATCACTCTACTGGAGAGACAGAGAGAGATAGAGAAAGAAAGAAAAAAAAAAGTAAAACCATAACAAATTAAAACAAATAAAGCTCAGGGATTTGTTACAGCAGAAAAAAACATAAAAGATATGTGAAACATATATGTATTTACTTGCATGTAGTATATGGCATAGAATAATAGGATATATAATGTGAAATGATTTATATGTGCCATCAGTCGTTGTTCTTGTAATGATGTTCTGCTCAACAGCTGCTCTAGACAATATTGTCTGACCCTGTGGGCAGTGGGACATACCTGTCAACTGTGCAGATCAGCAGTGAATGGCAAAGATGTGAACCATGATATCTGTGTTCTGTACATTACTGTGGCCTACGGCTGGTGGTGGTATTAATACTGCCATGATAGACACATGGGTGTGAGAGCACACCACCTGCAGGATAGTCATGTTAAAGTGTAGCATAGCATGCCCAACTGCCATAGCTGTATAATATGCTTATCTAAAATCTGTTACCAGATATACCCCCTAATGTAAGTCTGTGTTCACATGTGACACCTGTCTGTGTTGCAGCAAGGCAGAACATTTCAGTTGTGAAGAAAAGAGAGTTACAAGAGTGTGGACCAGATGTTTGTATGTACCCCACTTACAGATATGTATATATATGTCAATACATGTCCCCTGCCATGACATGTGTGAGAGAACATGACACATCAATAATCAATATACAACATAGCTACACATCAGTGCATGGCTGCAAAATGGAGTGTGGTGTGTAACCCATGTCGGGAACACATTGCAATTGTTTGAGAAGGTGGGATATCTATGTTGGTGAGGGGTAGTAGGCACATATTGATATGTAGGTTTGGTTATGTAGGTTTGGTTAGGTGACAAGACAGCATACAGGGCTGGTATATGACACGTGGTGGGTAAACACTGAGGATGGGCAGTTTCATTTGGAATGTTGAGGCCATTGAGCCCCCATATGGGAACAAAGGGAACATGGTGCCCACTCATGGACAGTCATGACAGCATCTACATGGTCATAAAGGTGCCTGGGCTGTGGGCTGAGCAGGAGGAGCATGCATGTCTAACCTTGTGTATGTGTACTTTATGCCTCCAGGTGATGCATCACATACCTTATGTCTCTGTGGAGCTCCCTATGCACCAAACCCTGGACCTAACTGTGGATGACAGACATATGTCTGTGTGTGCTCCTTGGGGGGGGGGGGCACCATCCCCTGAGGTGGTTCCACAAGAAAGGTAGTGCCAGAACACTAGATAATGAGGTTCCATGGTGGGTCTTGGATGTGATGTGGCCTGGTAACATGTCCACATTACGTGGGAGAGGTGTTCCTGCTGGCAAATATCCCCTACACATACTGTTGTGTCACTGTCATGGAACATAGGTGGGTTGTAATAGTCCACACAATCCCAGAACATGTCCAACAGCATGCATAGATATCCCCAATAACAGAGAATGGCAGATGTGTAGCAATCACATAGCAAGCATACCACGTGCATATGTGGAAACATAGTGGCAGTGACAATGGCATGCAAGTCAAATACTCTGTAACAGCCCAGCAACTCTAGTGTCCCCACAGGGAACATGTCTATAAACACACAGCAGAAAGTGTTGTACAATACAATATATGTCCCAATGGTAGATAAACTGGAGACATACTACTTGCATTGTGTGAACATAAAGTTGGAGCTGATATGATGGTGGGAGACTGATATCTGTATTGTATTATGGTAACCATGCCATATGAGTTGCTCAGACATATTTTCATTTTTATGTCTTTCAGGGACAATGGCACATCCAAGGAATCCAGCCTACAGTGCCACTGAGGATGACATCATATTCAACAGTCTCGTCCAGCACTATCAGCTGCTGTTCTCCAGGACAAGCCATGATCAGCATGAGTGCACTGCCATGTGGAATGATGTGGTCCACAGGGTAAATGAGGTGGGCATGCAGAGCGGTACGTATGAGCAGGTCCGCCATCATTGTAGTTACATGCTCCGCCATGTACGTCACCATGCCGCTGAGTTGCAGGGTGATCACCTCGCAACAGGGGGGCCATAACATTCATCCCCCCTCACCAGAGTTGAGGAGCTGCTCATGAGCCTAGTGGCACCTGCCTGCCCACAAGAGCTACAGACCTATACAATCATGGAGGTGGGTGCTACCCACACACCAAACATGGAGCATGCAGGTAAGGTTCCTGGGCATATCAATAGACCACTAAGGTGTATGCATCTGCACAGGTAGATCATGCATATGTGAGATGTGGAGTCTGTTGCTATGTATTACTGACAATCAGTTGTGCATAATCTGTAGTACTGTAGACTTCAGCTGTTGTTTTACTGTAATACTGCACCCACCCTGTAGCAATGCCACAGCTGTGGCCACTGACATCAACTCTATCTCATCCCAATGTAGGTACCTCTGGGATGCCAGCAAGGCAGTGGCGGGATGCTCGTGAGTATGGTTTAAGGTCATGCTTGGCAATACACTGTGCATGTCATAGCTAAGCTGTAGGCCATGCACACATCTAACACACCTACCCATAATGCATGCTGTACATGTTCACTGACACAGCACACACCTCACTAATGGGATTACCTGCCTCAAACACATGCAATATACAGACCATCTCAGACAACTGTGGCTACACTCCAGTGCACATTGCCCAGGCACAGCTGACATCTGCCTAACATACACAGTTATGTCATACACAGAGCAGTTGAACATGCAATAAGGAAATCCCAATCCCTCTGCAAACACATGCTCCAGGGTCCTAAACCTCATCAACACATTAAACAGAACATACTGGAGGGCTAGGGCCATGTCCTGGGGAATTACCACACTCTGGAACAGACTACCCATTCATGGCAGGCAATGCTGCCATTGGCCCTCTTTACAAAAACACTTCACAACTGGATGGGAAATGGGGAATTCACCCTGGGTAGTACGTCTGTACCACAGCCTGACAGGGGAATAATGTTATTGGGTGGTGCATGCCTGGGAATCCCTGTGGCTAGGCTTATGTAGCCCCCAGGACCAACAGACTAGTACTCACCTATGAACCTATGTGTATCACAGGCAACATCAAGCAGGGCTCACTACAAATATGATCTGCATAATGGTGGGACATTGTCAAAGCCATGTGTTGCAATGTGTTCTGGTGTACTAGCACCATGTTGGGGAAGTCCAGGAAGTTGCAGTTATGATACATGTGCTGCACAATCCACACCTCACCCTAACCCAGGGATGACATCCCCATCTGTATAATGCTGGTGCCACTGTACACCTGCATGTTTGCTGTGCATTGCAGGGAATATGCCAGTACACATGGTGTTCCTAGTTTGGGATACTGCAATATGACACACATGCAGGCCACAGGTGTCAATCATTTGCAATGTAGCAGGAGATGGTGAGAGTGTGTCATCCTGAAACACAACAGTGCACTGGAGGGGAGAGTCAAACCCACTGAGAATGGCTGTATCTGCACACAGTCAAGGTCATGAAGTGTGGCAAACATAACCCTGACTCAGCGGCACTAGTGATGGTACTGTGCCACCTCCAAAAGCTGCGCACGTGTTTAGCATGCAAACATGCAGGTTTGGGGAACATTTGCAGGACTGACTGACCAACTACTGGCTCATGATGATGGCCCATGGTACTATGCCCCTGCCAGGTATTGTGATCACAGTAGTACACATAGCAGTTATTGCTACACACCATCATATGCGTGCGCACACATACCATTTGTGGGTGCATATGTGTGCACACCATCATATATGTGTGCACACATATGCACTCACAAATGGTATGCATCCCAATCAGCATCTGCACAACTGACCCATATGGCTCATAATGCAATTGACTGCCTAGGTCATATGTCACATATCAGGTATGTGTAGTGTTGTCATATGCAGTAGTGTTGTGCCATGGCATGTCATGGAAGAGGGTGCCTTGTCAATAATGGCCTGTACACTCACCACAGGTAAAGTACATTGTGTCTGTGGTCGGTCTAATGGTATTCTATCACTCATACATGCACCACGGATGATGACATCTGTGAATACACAAAAGGCATTCACAAACCACGTGTCCACATATAATCCAGAAACACACAGAGGCAGTGAACAGCAGAGGAAACATAACTGACACACAGATAAACATCCTGAAGTGGTGTGGATACCTGTGAGGTATGGTGCACAGTACAAGTCAGAGTGCTGAACAGATGCACAGCAATGCTGTGGACATGACTGGAGTGTGTTCCAGGGGGAGGGCCATCACCTACTAACATAAGCCATGCATCACAGCCATGTATAATGTTGGTAACGGGGATTGACTACAGTTGCACTGCATGCTGACGTGTGTAATTACAGGTCTGTATGTGATAATATACTGCACCATCACCTGCTATTGTGTGTGTTATGGGGGAGCTGGAGTTGTCTGTAGGTGCTGTCTGCTGGAGTGTATGGGTTGTCATAGATGTCGACTGCATGTGTGTATGCCTGTGTGTGTGGCCATGTCTGCACGTGTGTGTGTGTGTGTGTGTGTGTGTGTGTGTGTGTGTGTGTGTGTGTGTACTGTTTAGCGGTGATGTACAGGTCTTACAGTCTGTTCCCTGTTTTCCTTTCACAGGTGGCAAGGTGAGGCTGGGTCTCTCCTGCAGGGAGTCTGATGTCACTGATACAGACAGTGATCATGAGGATAGGTGTGTTGAGGCACAGGCAGGGTCATCAGGGGCTGCCGCTGGGCCACCAACTGACATCCCACAAATATACACCTCATCCACACACACAGTCACACTGCCTCTACATACCTCATCACTGCTGGCCTTAGCTGAGGGGCAGTCTATGGTTGGTATTGGCCAGGACAGTGTGGTATCCATGGCATGTGTGTCAGGACACAGCAGCCATAGCCGGATGTCCAGCGGAGTATCAAATAGGCAGATTTTCAGGGGTGCTTGTCGGAGCACTGCCGGTCATCATGTCCCTGGCAGACGTGCCACATATATATCTACCACTTGCATGTCCCAGGCTGTCATGGAGGCACAGGCACAAATGGAATGGTACACCAGACTGGGTCTAAGGGTGCAGAGGGCTCATCACACCTCTGTAAATGACAGCATCTGTGACCTAGCAGGTGCCATTTGTAATTACACCGAGATCATGGATAGACGGTGGGGTGAGACATTGGACCTCATCAACAATGTCATGTCCATGCATCAGGACAGGGCAGAACGGTTGAGACAGCCACGTGGATGTATGCCAGCAGCAGCTGGAGGTCATAGTGGACGTCCCACCAGTCACAACTGCTCCCGTAGTCGCAGTACCAGCCCCAGCACCAGCACTGTGGGGGGTGCTGTACACTGACTGTCATAGCAGACTACATGCAAATGGCCCTGGCCAGTCCCAGGAGGGACCTGGATCCAGTGGACATTTGTCTACCTTGGGGGACAGAACCCTATCTGGTTTTGTACTTGATACTGCCTGTGGCACCCTTGCCAGGCACAGGTCTCATGTCCATGGCCGAAGACAGTGAACTGCAAACCCTGCCATGTACAGTCTGCAGCTGTCTCACATCTCCCCATATAGGGCAGCTACATGGTGGAACTGTGTGCATGTAGACACACACACACAAACAACAAACCTAGGGCAACCACATACCTACACACATGACATCATCAGTGGCCCATAACACTACTCAGCCCCCCCACACACACAAATACACATTGTCAGTTGTATGGCTCAGCCTAGGCCTTTGGCAAACCAACAACACACCCTGTGCATATGATGATACCTGTGCCACATCTTGTCATCTATAACATTGATGCAGGGACAGGCTAACATGGTGCTGATGCACAGGGTGAATGTACAACAGTGTAGCAATGGAATGCTGTGTAGCATGTTGTCAGCAGTAAAGTGAAATGCTAACATCCTGGAAGGTGTAGCTGTGCAGCCATGATGCATTATAGCTGTAATTAACAATGCTGTATTGTTTTCACCATTATCTATTCTGATTGTGTTGTGGCTGTCCATGTGCCACATGGCTGATGAGTGTAGTGGTGTCAGCAGTTCTTCTACAGTGGACACCAGTAAGTGTAGTGGGTGTTACACATGACATGGCTGGGTACAACACAGAGAACCTTTGGTTTGGATGCAGTACAGATACAAGACACATGGAGGAATGTCCCTGTGCAGGTAACATATCTGTTGCCCATGTAATCCCACCAAGACAGAATAGGCACTACCACACATTGGTATATATGCAGGCTGCTATTGGAATGACATTGAACATGCTAACAGCAGGGTGTATGTCCCTTTCCCCACTCTACTGCGATCCTCACCTCAGTAACATGGGTGTGCCAATGCTGGTGGCATATCCCTACCCTTAGGAGGGTGTGAGGCACTCTACTACTGTGAATGGTGTAAACTAACCAATCGATAACATACACTGTACAGTATTACAGATAGCTATGTGGGGGTTAAACGCAACAGTAACTTCAATGATGGTGGATGTGTCCACAATAGCCACACCCAGTGAGTTATAGCAACCCCAGTATTACTGCACATCTCTACAGTGTGGAGGAGGGCATTAACACATCAGCGACCTGTGAAGGACTATATGTCCACGGGATGGCACCTGTGGAATGTTGGCAATTGCCAAGCAGTCTTGTGGGAAACATATTCTGTGAATGCAGGTAGATCCCTTAACATCTACATACATTCCTACATGTGGGATGGTGGACAAAAGCCTGCTATGATCTACATAGGCTGTGTGCACCTCCTAACCCTCATCTACACCTGTCATGATTGCGTCAAGGAGGTATATCAGGTTCAGGTGGCATTCTCTACATATGACAAGTCCAACACTGGTGAGGTCTAGGGTTTTACGATTACCGGTGACATTGGCCATGGGTTCAGTGTTGATATGTTCCATGTCCCTGCAGATCAAGCTCATCAGGCTACTGGATGGCAGTTCCCAGCTGACATGGTGGATTTGTGGTTGTCCTTGGCAACAGTGGTGAATCCATTGTCAGATGTAGGCCTGTTGGATCGTTTGAGGGATCTAGCTACTTACTGAGCCTGTCCAGGGGGTTCCCCCAAGCATGACATTTCACTTGACTGTACTGCATGATATGTTACTGATGCTAGCCTGACATCATACAGGTGGGATGGAGTACTGTTAACATGTACTGTCCTTGTCGTTTAAGGTAATGGTTATGGAATCTGCTAAGGTTGGTAGTGTATTGCAGGCCAGACATGTTTGGCTGTGGGATGGGGGATACCTATCCATGCCAGACATATGTTGTTTGGGTCTCAGAAACCCATTAATGGTGCATGTGGACATATATGCTTGGTTATGTTCCCAATTTCATCTACAGATGTATATCCATATATACCTATATAGATATATATGGGTTTACCTTTGAAAGGGAGAAAATCATTTCTCTGAACGGTCCTTTTTGCATACCAGAAGGAAAAATCCGTCATTTCGAATCGCACCGAAGTTCAAAACTCAGCAAATCAAAAAGCAGATTCACTGATTTTAGAACAAGTTGGAATACATATCATAATACAGGGGGGCAAGCCCCCTGCACCCCCCAGAACCCCTACTTTAATATTCTAACTCAGAGATCATACTACAGTGGTGAAAGGGACATTTTCCAGATCCCCAATATAGTGCAATATGCACCCAAAATGCCTAATCTGCAATGAGTGAATGCATAGTGACATTCGCTCAATGCACATTCAATGCAGTTATTCCAAGATTTTGCAATCTTGAAAACTTACTTTCGACCTTCCAGCTTTAGGAGAAATGATTTTTTCCCTTTGAAAGGTAAACCGTATATATGCTTACACACACACACACATATATATATATATATATATATATATATATATATATATATATATATATATATTGCTGTATATATGTGGACATATGGATGCATACATATATATCTATAGCTGTATATGTATCTATGTATATATTGGCATATATATATATATATATATATATATATATATATATATATGTATATATTTCTGTATCTATATCTACATATATAGATATGTTATATCCATTTAAATATAAATATATACACACACACACACACACACACACACACACACACACATCTACATGGTGGAATACATTCCTCGTAGTGTTGAATACCTGGGCTGGATGATATGTTTGTGAAAACATCATGATTATGCATATCTGCCATGGCTTACTGGTAAATCACTTTGTCTATGGTGTGCAGGGTCCTGATTTTGAGCCTTGCACGAGCTGGTCAATTTGTTGCTGGGCAGAACACGGCCCGTTGGATACAGAATGATTAATGCACTTTAAAGCAGTTGTAAGCGGGTTTGCATGGAGCTAAGCACTGCCAACTGCTGGTTACAGTAATTTAAAGTCAGTTAGCTTCTATATTACCTAACCTGTGTAGGCAGTGCTTACCGCCATGCAGACCTGCTTACAACTGCTCAAAATTGCCTTAATCTGTCTGTATCCAGTGGGCCATGTTATGCCCAGCAACAAAACAAACAGCTCCTGCAAGGCTCGAACCAAGGACCCTGCACACCATAGACAAAGTGATTTACCACTAAGCCATGTTGTTTTCAGAAACATAACATCCAGTCCAGTCATGCAACAGTACAGAGAATGTATACCATCATCTAGATGCATGTGTGGAAATATATTAATATGTAAACAGATACAACATATATATATATATATATGTAGATGTATATAATTTCTAAATCTATATACATTTATATTAAAATATATGAGCATATATACATGCAAATGTCTACATTGACATATATATGAGTCTACACCTATATCTTACATATACACAGCAAGTTACATACGTGTACGCAGATATACATCTATGTAGGTATATACGGACATAGTTATTTATATGTACGCATATATTAAAAAAAATATATATATATATCTATATATATATATATATAGCAGTATATATGGCCATACATCTGTAGATAGCAATTGCACAGTAACAAACACACATATGTCCACATGCACTGTTAATGGGATTGGGAGGCCCCAAACACTATACGTCTTGTACAAATAGCCCCCCCCCCCACAGCCATACACATCAACCCTGCGATACACTACCAAGTGTTGCAGATCCCATAACCAGGACCTGACACGACATGGCCACGAGATGTTAAAAGTACAACATGCCACCTGTATGATGTTAGGCTGGTATTGGTGACATATCATGCAGTACAGTCTGCCTCCCATAGGAAATCTAAACTGTGGAAGCCATCAACATCCCCACAATATGGATACACAGATATGCAAATACATATACACACACACACACACACACACATATATATATATATATATATATATATATATATATATATATATATATATAGAAGTGCTACAGAATCCTGAAAGCCCAAAATCCTGAAGACCAAAATCCTGAAAGTTCAAAATTCTGAAAACTCAAAATACTGAAAACACACAGGATACCAACACTCACTATATTCCAGCACAAGTACATACAGAAAAATATTACCCTTCAACTATATGCAGGGGGCACGCCCCCCTGCACCCCCACACCACCTGCTGTTTAAATATATCAACTCCAACTTCACTACACTAAGTGCAATCCTGGAATTGATATATTTAAGTAGCAGGGAGTGTGGGGAGGCGCAGCCTACCACATTGGGGTGCAGGGAGGCTTGCCCCCCTCTTATACTTAGAAAACAGTAATATAGTTTGCATTTTGTTTGTTTCTGTATGTACTTGTACTGGAATACAGTGAGTGTTGGTATCCTGTGTGTTTTCAAGACCAAATGGGTTGTAACTGTTACATAATAAGGCATAACTGATACCATCACATGCACATTGACAAACAGAACAGTCTGTATGGCAGGAGGCGGTAGGCTTGCATTAACCCAGGATATGTAAGTAATGTAAATATAGGTGAAGTATACAGTACTGTACATCCAGATATCTTAAGGCAGCTAACCCTTGATTCCCCCACATATTTTAACAGCCTAGGTCATTTATGGTGCTCCTCCCCGACTCATTAATACAGGGCCATATACCACTATTACATACACTGGCCTCTGGAGTGCATAAGAGCACACATGTATTGTGTAGATGACGTCCACACATATATGGCCCCAGCCCCACTGTATGTGTGGGGGATACGGCAGAAGTAGACTGCTGGCAGCAATGGTAGTGTGATATACTCACAGCCCACTATGGAACAACCGCCAACTGCATGTCATATGTGCAAAGCCTGATATGTAGGTGGAGAACAGAGGCTGGGACACAGGCACACATGTGGAGAACTGTTGCCATACACTAAGCAAGTTGCTGGTGTTACAGCATAGTCTGCAACATACCCTTAGTCAGGGTATTGAGGTCAGAAACAAAAATAGATGTAGCCATGTACTGATAGCACTCAACACACACACACTGCCAGTGACATATCTGACACAGGACCTGTGTGGTGGACAGAAAACACATGATAGGCACACCTCTGGCCACCAAAGGGATAGGCCCACAGTTGAAAGCTATGCAGACAGACTGCATTCCAAGGGAAAGTTGCTTGTAGACACACACTGTGTAATACCAGTGCTATACAAAGTATAACACAACTCTAGTCTCACACTGTCTGTAGTTCCTGAACCTCCTACAGATATGTAGCTTCCCTGAGTGCATAGGTTCTCATGTAAAAGGTAGTGCTACCTGCTGTCTGTAACACTGATGCCCACACATAGGAAGGATGTCCATCACACAGGAAATGTAAAGGGACCACTCCCACATGATGTAGGGATTTATAGTGGGTGGTTGCCATGACAGTGTTAATTGGAAATACTACACGTGTAGTTTTATATATATATATATATATATATATATATATATATATATATGTGTGTGTGTGTGTGTGTGTGTGTGTACATATATTTACACCATATGTCCTGGACATGGAGTGTAACCCTACCCCAGCCCCTACAGTCCCAAAGTCGTAGTGGAAGGGGATGTTAGGTACGTATAGCAGAAATATTAGTACACTATTGCTATTGTCATTGGGAACGTCTTCACAGACATGGTGTGTGTGGAAGGTCACATCTGCTTCTAACATGTGTGCCATTAGCTACTGACAGACATCCTAAGGAAATCATTGCAATGTGCCGCTGCTAGCATGTAATGCCCCTGTGGACTGCAGCAGAGATATTGGCGAATATATGTAGAAATTGTGACACACCCTGTACAGTCCAGAGGTATACACATAAGCCCTTAGTGCACAACATGTGTAACATGCCTGCCAATATGGATGTAGACAGCCATGTAGATGGGTATAACACATAACGACTGGTATACATTTGTCACCAGAGGTTATGTATTCACGCACTCCTGTCTGGCATGACACATAATGACTGCTGGTACAGGGGTGCCATGGCCACAAACCACCCACTAGATGTTGACATACATTTGTACAGCATCCCACTGCTCTGTCTGACATACATTACTTTTAAGGGAGGCATGGCAGCAGTACATCTGGCAAGTATCTGCACATGACATCTTACTGGGTAAGTACACTAAGCTGTTAGGCATGTAACAATGCACTGTGAAGGCTACAGGTGGACTGACTTAACACTGGCCAACATCCCCTATGGGGGAATGCACATGTACCTGTATATATAGCAGGCTCTAGAGGCATGTCAGAGCATGGGGTAAGATACACCTGTGTGAAAGTGCACAACCAATGTGAACACAGCCACAGCCTCATATGGTAAGCCAGCATAATATTCCATTATATGGACTATCTTTTCTACACCATCCTCATATGTGCCACTCTCAGAATGACCCTCCATATACTAGGCTGCTACACAGTTTGGTCTGATGGCTGTCTGTGGTATGGGACATGTGTGTGTATGGCCGTATGAACATGTACGCTAATACGGTACCATGCAGTGTGGCAGCATGTAACATCAGATAGGAGGGGAGCTAGAACAATGACATCTACCACAGTCTGTACAAAGGCTAAAGTACATATTAACAATATACACACTGCTAAAATTCACCATGAGTACACAGACTTCAGTACTGTACAGTCATCCACAGAATGTCCAGGTTATGTCATGAAATATAACCCCTACTATACATAACATGTGTAGCAGTCTGATATATCACTGGCTTGTTATCAGATATGATGACACTAATTATGGTGCATGGCACATATGCACCACTTCATGCATGACATATGTACAAAGGCTGACAGAGGTGTGGCTGGAAGCACATACACAGGGCCAATATTGACATGTTGTTGTGATACCCTCATACATTTAGTGTAGTAATAGGGTTTGTTGCAACATATGTCCTATGAGGGATATGAAGTCAGTAACTGTCACGGCCTTCACCATCTACAGACTGCAATCCTTACACTACCTTCTGCAGTCCAGAGAAAGATTCTCCATGGCTAACATATGAAACCAAAGGCACAACACTGGCCAGTCTGCAGATGACCCTGCAGATGGGGATTCCTCATAAACACAGAACTGCCATGGAAGGTATTGCAACATGTACGACAGCCATATCCAGACAAACGCTGTTAAACCAACATTACTCCAAATGCGATATAGCAGAACTTACAGTCTGTAGTCAGATCAGGCACACCCCACTCCTGTTTGTTGCCCTCTTTCCACAGTGTATGTTGTTAGAGGTAAAACCCCACTACATCTGAGATGCTGTTTGCCAAAAACAGATCTAGTTCCTGCTCACAGTGAATGAAAAGGGCCAACCATGATGTTTCTAGATATTGGACTGTATTTCCATGCAATTGGCTAATGGAATGTTACCACAGCTGTTCCACATGCAATCAGCTAGGGGAGGGTTGCAATTCATGAGGATGCCATCAGCTGATCATGAGCATCACTTAAAATACACATGCTGCTGCCTAAGCAAAACAGGTGTGGGTCTCCACATCCACCAGAGAGGGGGTGGGAGAGACAGACAGAGGCAAATACCTATCAGGGAGGGGTGGGAGAGTAAAACTGAAGCATGTTTGTGTCACACACTTACCAGCACAGGGTATCAAATGCCCAACAACTATGCAGTGCCATCACAGTTAGATGCAGTTATTGGATGTGCCACATGAGTTATCTGTTGTGGAGTACTTAGAACATATATGTGATGGTGAGTGACATTTGCAACAGGGATATGGTACATATAAGGTAGGTGACGTACAGATGGCTGTCTGCATGAACAGGTGCCAGCATCAACACAGCCACACTCTCACAGGGACGCACATTCATTGACACACTTGGCAGGGCAAGGAGTACAACTCAACAGTAGTGGGATTGTCACAACACATCACTGTGCAGGTATCACATGCACCACATGGGTCATATGGAGATCGTAAAGGCAAAGATTATGAGGAGGTGTCAAACATTGGACAGCATGCTTCAGTATGCCCATGGGGGTTGTAGTGAGTGTGGCAGTGTGTGTGGATGTGGCCATACGCACCATACAACACACACACAAACACAATGGGTGCCACTACTGATATGCATGGGTACATGTCTGCATGGGTGTGTGGTGGCCAACTGTGCCAGCTGGCTATACAAGGGTAGGTGATGGGTATACCTTGGCATCAGGCCACATGACAATGGTCTGCATTGTGGCTCAGGGCTGTAGTTTTTTGCATTTGACCACACAGGTGGGTACTGTATCCCCCATCCAGTCACCTGGGTGACTACTGTGTGTGGCCAATGCTGTGCATCGCCTGCCATGTATGTGTTCCTTAGTCCATTACATGGATGGTGTCTAGGATGTGCACACCTCCCACATGCATGTACAGTGACATGTGGAACTGTACCTGGGGTGTCTGGCCCATGTTGTGAACACGAATCATAATCAGATGTGCCAGTCTTGCCCATCTGTGGCAGGAACTGGTAATGGGCAGCAGGTATACCCTGCACCTACATTGATAGCATGCTAACAGCATTCCCTGGAGTCAGTGGCATCTGTCCATACAGACCATGTTGTCAGGCATGGTATGTCTGTTGTGGGCCACATGTGAAGGCACCACAGGTGTCCATTGGGGAACATGGGGGAGGTGCACTGTCTGCATGTACGTGCATATTGGACAGATGGGCAGGGTGACATGCCCTCTGTAGCCCACTGCTATCACTCCATAGTCACTATCAGTTGCCAATATGCAGTGTACTACCCACATATTAGCTGTTGCCTAGGCATGGGTGTGTATGAGACATGGGTAGAGAGTGTGATCTGGGTAATACTGGGGTTACTAATTCTTATTGTCTGGCCTTGATGTCACATGTATGGGTATGGCTTTGCACTCCAGCCTCTCAGTTATTTTACATCTGTTATCCCAGTACAGTTGATATATAGTAGGGCCACCATATAAGAAATATGCAAAACCCGCTCCACATTGGCCACAGGTGTCACACCCTCACAAACACCTCTACACAGGATATGACTTACAAACACACACACACATCTGTCATGTCTGGGAGTAGAACCCCTACCTAACTAGTTTATTACACTACAGCACTTCGCAGTTATAGTACGCGCCACGGACATTACTGGAGTACTCTTTCCCCAAAGGTGTATTTCACAATGGATGACATCAGCAGGATTACCAAAGTAGGGCATTTCAAAAGTACTGCGAGTGAGTAGCTTAAAATGCATTGCTCCCTACACAGATGGTGAGACATACACAAAACATCTACAACCGACATGTGTGGGTATAGAACCTCTGACTGATGTCTATATCACACAACAGCATAGAGATTACTAGAGAACTCCTTCCCCAAAGGTGTATTTCACAATGGATGACATCAGCAGGATTACCAAAGTAGGGCATTTCAAATGTACTGCGAGTGAGTAGCCTAACATGCATTCCTCCCTACACAGACAGTGAGACACACAAAACATCCACAACTGACATGAGTGGGTGTAGAACCCCTGACCAAGGTCTTTATCACACTACAGCATGGAAATGTTATAGGACGCACCATGGGGTTTACTAGAGAACCCCTTCCCCAAAGGTGTATTTCACAATGAATGGCATCAGTCGTATTACCAAAGTAGAGCATTTCAAATGTACTGAGAGTGAGTAGCCTAAAATGCATTGCCCCATACACAAACAGTGAGACACACACAAAACATCCACAACCGACATTTGTGGGTATAGGTCTATATCACAGTACATCATGGCGCTGTTATAGGACACACCACAGGGATTACTAGAGAACTTCCCCAAATGTGTATTTCTCAATGGATGACATCAGCAGGATTACCAAAGTTGGGCATTTGGAATGTACTGTGTGTGACAAGCCTATAATGCATTGCTCTGTACACAGACATTGGAACACACACAAAACATCCAGAACTGCCACACTCCAGCAGTACACAGTTATCGGACATGCTACAGAGATTACTAGGCTACAACCTTCCCAGAGGTGTATTTCTAGGTGAGTGACATCAGCAGCCTCGGCAAAGTTGAGTATATGAACTGTAAGGAGTGTGAGTACCCTAAAAAGCATTGTTCTCTGCACAGTCAGAGACAGACAGAGACACACACACACAAAATTGCCATGTCTGGGGTTAGAACATCTACCTAATTACTTTATCACATTACAGAAGTACACAGTTACAGGACGCACTATGGCAATTACTGGACTACAATGCTCCTGGAGGTGTATTTATAGGTGGATGACATCAGCAGTCTTGCCAAAGTTGAATATATGAAATGTAATTAACACAAACACACACACCCACACACACACACACACACACACACAGTTGCCAAGTCTGGGGTTTGAACTTCTACCTAACTAGTTTATCACACTACAGCAGTACACAGTTATGGGACGCGCCACAGAGATTACTGGGCTACAGCTCTCCCAAAGGTATATTTTACATTGGATAACCTCAGCAGGCTTGTCATAGTAGGGCTATGGGGAGGGCGGTGTGTGCATGGGCCAGAACCCATTTGTCTAGGGGTTGACATGCCACATGCGCGTACACACGGGATCATATGTCACAGGTACGTGTATACAGCTACTACATGACTACTTCCTTTTCAGTCATGTTGCAAAGCTGGCATGTGCACTACATAGTCTGTAATACTGACAGATACGGGAGGCTATTATCTGCAGTGGGTGACATCTGCATCTCATGTGCTTGGGGCCCTTTGGCTGTGTGCTGGATGGGACAGGAATGGATGGCTCCTAGTCACGGTCACCCTCTTCCACACATCTATGTCCGTCTGCCTTTGGCTTATTATAGTGTGTTATCCTTACATACCTGTCTGTATTCCTATCCACTGTGTGTGCAATGCAGGAGTGGTGCATACTGACATGTGTCTGCACTAAGAACTGCAACTGCCAGATAGGTCTGGTCCACTGGTGTTTGCAGACATGACCTTCCTGTGTTTAAGTATGAGAGTATGACCAGTATGACCTTTCAGTATGTTGTTGACTGACACTGCCTTCATTTCTGTAAGTGTGTGAGCATGCCCAGTATGGCCGTCTGTATTGCATGTGTGGATCAGGTCTAGGTAGTTTGTACTGCGGTGCTGACCTTTGCGTTGTACATCGACAGGTAGAATGATGTGTCTGCAGGGTATCCATCGGTCAGTTGGCATTGACTGTTGCTACATTTCTGCATAGGGGGGGCACCTGACTGTTTCTACACTTCTACACAGGTTTGGTGGCCACACCTGACTGTTACGATATTTGTATGTAGGATAGGGGGGCACACCTGACTATTTCTACATAGGTTTGGGGGGCACACCTGACTGTTACTATATTTCAATGTCGGATGGGGGGAGAGCACACCTGACTATTTCTACACAGCAGCGAGGGGCACACCTGACTGTTACTATAAGTCTACGTAGGATGGGGAAGGCCACACCTGACACTTATACTCATTTGCTAGGACTGTACTGGTATGTCGGGTACTCCATTTTAGTCTGTAATCTTATCTATCGTGCTGGCTAGAGGCATACCAGTGTACTACAGATCTTAGCTTTTAATTACCTACATATTAGTTTCTGACTTCCTAGCCTTCACAACTGACATCCACCTGCCTGGCCTGCTGTAGTTTTTCAATGTAGGACTAGGGGGGGGGGGGGTTACCCATAGGCCTCAATCAGAGGCCATAGTACAGCATTTGTTTGTGTTTGTCTACACCTGTCCTGCTGGCTGTGACTGTTGCTGGGTATGTGAACCCCCCCTGACTGGCATGTGTGAGTCACTTAACTTGTGGGTGTCCCAGTATTGAGGGTGGTGCTGCAGAGCTGCCTATGTCAGATGCACATATTACACTCCCTATACATGGTTGAGCACAGGTAGTTTCATGTTTGGCATCCCTTTTATTATATTTGCGAGTCAGAGGGAGGTGTCATTCTCTGGGTCCCTACTGTGTCAGTGCATGTGCTATGCATTGCCTCTTTGCCAAGGCCAGGGCATAATAGGAATGCCTCCTTCTGCCCACTGGGGCAGGCTCAGGTTGTTCCTCCTCAGAGTCACTCTGTGCCTGTGCAGGCCTTGGCAATGGTGGGGGGCTGTGTGGCCCTGCCCCATGCTGCTCCTGCTGCAGCTGTTTCCGCAGGATCATATTGTGTAGCATGCCACATACAAGGACAATTTGGGTACATGTAGTTGGTGAGTACTGCAAGGCTCCAGCAGATGTGTCCAGGCACTGGAACCTGACTTGAGCATCCCAAACACATGCTCTATTATGATTCTTGTTTGTGCATGTGCCTCATTATGGAGTTCTTCTTCAGTGTGTGTGCATTTCTGATGGGTGTCATGAGCAATGGCTCCAGTGCATATCCAGCATCCCCCACTAGATTACCTTGTGGGATGTCCCTACTGGCAAATCTCTGGTACAGGTGCATCAGATGCCAGATGTGGGAATTGTGATAGCTTCCAGGGCAGCCAGCACACACATTCATTATTATGCCCTAGGCATCGCACATGACCTGGCAGTTGATGGAGGGGAAGCCCTTGTGGTTGATATAGACCCTACCCCACTCACCGGGTGGTGCTTTGATGCATATGTGCGTGATCTATTGCACCCACTACCTCAGGGTATTCTGCTATTTGGTGGAAGAGACACATATTGCTGGCCAATGCCTCACGGGTGTTGGGGATATATACGTGCTCGCTGACATGGCATCCAGGAACTGGTGGAGTACCCTGGATGCTGATGCTTGTGAAATCCCCATCATATCCCCAGTTGGCCTTTGGAAGGTACCTGCAGCTAATATTCTTAGGCCTACACATACCTTGGTATCCACTGGGATGGGTTCCCCTCTGTTAGTTCTGTGTGTGAGGCATGGCGGGCACAGCTCAACAATTTGCTGTAAGAGGTCCCTCTCCACCCTATAGCACTCCACTATCTCCAGCTCATGTAGCTCTTGGTAGGTTACCCTGAGTCTGTACACTCTTCTCCGTCTCCTCACTGTGGGTTGGTCAGCAGCATTCACATCCTCACCATCCTCAGCCTCTTGCACATGCTGGTTCATGACAGCAAAAGCAGCCCCTAACATTTTTTGTCTTGCTTTCGTTTTGTAAAATTTCCCCATTTGTATACACCGGTGGTGCAGAGTTTTTGGGAAAAAACAAGGGGGAAAGTTTATAGTGGTCTGCTGCCTGTGTAATTGGCTGATTCTGATACATTTCACCTGCCAACTAAGCTAGTTCTCCTTGATTACCTTCCTACTGCTGTTTTCCCTTCCCATTGCCTTCCTGTTTAAGGCCAGGGGTGCACTACACAAACAGAGTGCTCAAATGTGCACAGAGCTGCTATTTCCTGGTTTACTTCATTTTTTCTTTAAAATCCGGTGTGTGGCATGCACACCCGCTTAGGCTTTGTAAAGAGTGCTAGGCATGTTTAGACACACCCCCTAGCTTAGCTGTGCTAAAGCTAGGAGTAAACCCGAGCTACAGGGCTCCACTCCACTTACAGTATGCCTGACACACACACCCATGATGTCACCTACATCCTAGTCTTACACCCAGCTATTCATACTCTTACACTGTTAGGAACTGCCTCACATGCTGGGGAAAACTGAGTGTTCACTATCCTTCCCCTCATTTGCATAAGATTGCCTGCTAATGCACAGTTACATGTCTCACACTGAGCCTCCCCTCTTAGCAACCATTACTCACTGGCCAGGTTGTCTTCTGCCTGCCATTGACTTGCATGGCAGAATACTGATTTTAGTTAGAATGCTTATTTTAGGTTTATTTTATTACCCCCCCCCCCCGATCTGGTTTCCGCACCGCTGCCCTATGCTTAAACAGTAAAGATTGGCGAAAAAAAAAATAAAAGTTGTTTTTTTTATTGTTTGCAATGCCAATGGCCTTCTACTTGGCCACTGGCATGCTTCCTCAATGATATGCAGCCCTTATTTGGAGCTGTCATAGCTCCGTTTTGGATTTTGCAGAAATGTACTCGGTTACTAACAGAGTCCATTTCTGCAGATAGCACTAGTTTTGCACGGACTATTGCAAGCTTCCTGGATTGCAAAATCACCTTATTTGCATGAATGTCTCCTGCAAATGAGGTGATTTGCATACCAGGGCTTAGTCCGTGCATGATTAGTGCAGGAGCTCTCGTGCACACAGCTGCAAGCTGTTCCTAGATCGCACGGCATACATATTGCCTGCTAGAGCTCCTGCACTAATCATGCACACCATGCAGGGCATAGAGAATCCAGGGGATAGTTTAAAGACATATATACAGGTAAAATGTTACTGAAAGTCAGTATAGACTAGAAAACAACCAGGTTTAAATACAGCAGTAAGCATTAAACATATTTTAAAAAGAAGACAGTTAACTTTGAAATAACATCTTGTGTGGATGGATCTTAGTTAAATGTTTTACTTATTTTATGGCTATAATGACTTTCAGTAATATTTTACCTGCATATACATCTTTAAACTGAAGTGTTTAATACAACTGTGTCATATGATTAGTCTTTGGTTTGAATTTACTATTTAAATGAAGGCATTTGATCTCTTTTTTTTACAAAATGATGAATGGTTGATACCGAAAGCTTTGTGATTTTTTTCTTGTTGGGTATAAATGCTGCATTTTACCTGAACGTTTCCATGCTTTGGATTTGTTTACTGCTGTTTTGCATTTTCTATCCTGCCTGGTTTACCTACATGCTGTTCTCGTTTCTTTGGACTGCAATTACTTCCCACATCAAGAAGTAAAGGGCAGAGCTAAATGAATGATGGCACATGCCAGCTGCATGGAATACAAGAAATAATGCTATAAGAAGCAGCAAGAGCAGAAAACACAGTAATGATGCATTTTTTTGTATTCAGAAAATGAACACAAAGTGAAAGTGACTGACATGAAAGAGAGTATCCATAACATAACATAACCATTTTTTTCAGTTAAAAAATGGAGGCAATACACATTGCAGAAATGACCAACACAATTCTATACAAGAAAAGATGACCATGATATTAAAATGTATAAAGGACACCATGACAACATACCCTCACTACTGTTTAATAATTGAGATCCAAGATCTCATGCAAACCTTTTCTGCAAACATTTATAACCTCAAAGCAGTTGAATAAAAACACTATGCAGTTTTATCAATGAAATTAAGAATTATCCCCTCTATTTCACAAACCTGAGTTCCTAAGCCCAATGACTGTTAAGGGAAAGGTGTTGAACTTCACTTACTAAATATGATGGAATTAAATATGAACTATGTTTACTTCTAGAATATATATTAATTCATTTTTTTTACTTTGTCAGAACTTAAAATTAATTTTGTTTTAAGTATGGTGATAGTGTTTCTGAAGATTCTGATTTCTGTTGTTTTCACATTACTGAGACTTGCCCCTTTACTAAAAAGACACATGATCACTTTAAGAACTTATTTCACCCTCCTTCACTTTTTCTTTTGTCAGGATACTTAATTTTTTCTTTTATTTAAACAAAAAAAAAAAAAAAAAGAAAGAAAGAAAAATTCAGTTAGTTCGTAGGTCTTGAAATTTTAAATAACGTTTGATTTCATTACAGCTATGTCAGCTCTTCATCAGCTTTCATTGATTTCCACGTTAGATCAGCTGGGCGGCCATGATGGTGCAGCGGTTAGCATTTCCACCTCACAGCAAGAGGTTCCCCGGTTTGATTCTTGGCTGGGTTGCCTTCTGTGCAGAGTCTGCATGTCCTCCCTGTGGTCGCATGGGTTTCCTCCAGGTGCTTCGGTTTCCTCCCAGAGACATGCTGTAGGTGGATTGGACACTCTAAATTGGCCCTATGTGTGAGTGCGTGCATGTGTGTGCCTTCTGAGGAAGGTTAGGTGTCAGGCTGGCAGCTCAACACTGTAAAACTTCACTGCCAATCATGAGCGGACAGGTGATCAGCTGTGGCAACCCCTAACCGGGAAAAGCCGGAAGAAGATGATCAGCTGAGGTTTTTCCCACTTACAGAGAGGGTAAACAATCCAGGCAAAATGTCAGATATTCCTGCACTTTCTTTTCTTTTTTAAACCTTTCTTTCAGGATTAGATGGAATGTGGAGGTAATGCCTATCCATTGTGTTAACCATGTGTGTGGTTAAGTGACAGGTATGCGGTGTGGAAAGCCTTCTTTTTATGTTTCTCCTTTTCTTCTCTGTTTTATTTATTTATAATGGTGAGTAAGATGATAGGCAGAATTAAAGGGAATCTATGGATTGTTTCCTTATCCCCTCTTCTTTGCCTTGATATATTGCAAATTATTTTACTTGGTTCCTAAGTGGCTTGTTCTTTTAGTTTGCAGATAAAACTACAAAACTACTTTTCTCCTTACCAGAAAATATAACTACATACTAACAGATGTGTGCATAGGTCTCAACCAATCAGGGGTAAATCCAGAAAAAAAACAGGGACATGAAACACCCATATTAGTACTATTGACCTGAAACATTGACAGATGGAGAATGTGAATTAATATAAATTTTGTGAAGTAAAAGAAGTCTGCGACTCTAATTACTGACTCATACCTCTCAACTGTACAGATTTTTACAGAATGTCCATATTTTTGCCTCATATTTTTAGTCTGTTCCTCATAGAAATTGTGGTTTTCTGGCAAATCACTGAGACTGAAGTCACTAAATAATGACATTCATTTGAGTTGCAGACTTCATATCATTTGGAAAATGCATGCTAATTCAAAACCTGTCATTCTAGCAACTTTCTAAGTTTGTAAGAGCAATATTTAAAATCTGTACCTATTTTTGAGCCTTTGCCCTCCAAAATTGTAGGCTTTGTCCACATTTCTTTCACTAAGAGGCTGAGCAGTATGATTACTGTCATCATTTATTACGTGTAATTCTTTACTTTTTCTCCAATTGTCACTACTTTTACTAGGGATTAAGAGAGACAGAGCTAAAATTTCAGTACAAATATGGGAGGTTCCTGAAAATCAGGGGCAGTTCAGAGGTACTGATGTGCGACTTAATTAATTTGCTTCAACGCTCAATCAGAATGGAGTTTTATCACTGCCTTCCCCTTCCAGGGATGGTGCAGCTATGCAAAGTATTGGCACCTACTATTACCACTTGCTGCAAATCCAGCAAGTAACCATTTCATGTATGTTGAAAACGTTTTTTGGGGGGAGTGTAATATAAGTCAGAAAAAAACTCTCTGTAAGTAGGACCAGGTGCAAGGCGGGAACTGATACAAGTAAACAAAAAAAGCCAGCACCAAATACAGTGAAAAGCACCAAATGAGACTAATACATTAAATACATAAGTATTTTATTAAAGTACAACAAACATCCCAGTCTGGTTTCAGCCAACAGGCCTTCCTCAGTGGGAATGAAAGTAGTTAACAACTGTGAAGTGACACACATTCTTACTGAAAACATTTATACCATCCTTAATTAGATTTCAAACCAAAACACCAATCATTTTCTGTTTCTACTAATTAATCCATTAGTGTAAGATGTAATAATTAAAGGTGTAACCCAATAAAATATGCAATTCTACCATGACCAAACAATACAAATATTAAAACATGTATGTTTGCATGTAATGAAATCAGACAATGTATAGGAGAAAGACCTATTGCAGTCTACAGAAAAGGTCAGTCCCTCAAAAACATACTTGAAAACAACACCCAAGTTTATAGTATTGGGGGCATGAGAAAATGCGGATGTTGCAAGTATTGCCAATATATAATGGAAGGCATGAAATGTAACTAATGGCATTAGAGTTACCTTGTAGAAAAAAATGTTGTTGTAACACTGAAAGAGTTGTTTATTGTGCTTTTTGTTGCAAATGCACCTGTTTTTATATTAGAAAAACAGAAAGTTAAAGACACGTATTTATGAGCACTTGAGGGACATTAAACTAAAAAAGGATATAAATGCTTTGGCAAGGCATTGTAATGAATGGCCGGATCATGGTTTTAAATTTACTGTTATAGAACCTATGGAAAAGAATCCAAGGGGTGGACCACGGCCATTATATTTGGAAATGAATGAAGTTTTATGGCAATTAAGAATGAATGCTACTCAATGGCCAGACCGGAATGATTCCATTTCAATTACTTGTTTTTTTGAAGTTAAAGGCCCTAGATAGGTGAATTTGTTATACTTGTATTTTAACATAGGTGGTTATTCAACAATTTTTAAGTGTTTAACGTAATATGTTCAGGTATTTATTTATTAATTTATTATAAATACATTTATACTAATTTATTTATGTTTTTAAAAAAATGTTTTATGATACCAACACATATGTATATTGTTGGTAATGAATATTAATTATGTGCATTCTGATCCTCTAAAATGAATTAAGTGTGTGTGTATAAGTTATATATACTCACACATATTTTACACTTTTACTTATACAGATACTTATTCATTCATATATTCATGAATTTTTGTGAATAGTTTACATAAGCATGCATGTATGTGTATGCATTTGTAAAACCTAATACATTAGTTATATACTTTTTAAATTCATGATAACTGAATGTATTGCATAAACAGTTTACACACATACATGTTTTAATATTTGTATTGTTTGGTCGTGGTAGAACTGCATATTTTATTGCATATTTTATTGTGTTACACCTTTAATTATTACACCTTATACTAATAGATTAATTAGTAGAAACAGAAAATGATTGGTGTTTTGGTCTGAAATGTAACTAAGGATGGTATAAATGTTTTCAGTTGTTGGGCATGCTCTGTTCTTGAAAAAGTTTTCTACACAGGAGGCAAAAGCACTTGGATTTGGTCTATTTGGATTAGTATTATTCATTTATTTATTTTTTTCCTCAGTGTGCATTCTTAATAAAGTGCTTTGTATTATATTATACGCCTAGTGGATCGTTTTTTCACCACTGAAGCCATTCTGGTTTATTTGTTTTTACGTCGTTTTTCAGTATATATAGATATATATATATATATATATATATATATATATATATATATATATACACACACACACACACACACACACACACAGACACACACAGACACATACAGAGCGTGCTTGTGTATGTATATATGCTAGAATGTTGAACTACACTAAATAACAAAAGTCTACAATTTTGAGGGGGAAAGCCACCCCTGTAACTTTGTGTAGGGGCACCCCTTCTGTATTGTATATAACAGCTCTGTAATTCCCAGTCCCCACTGTACTCTGTACAGAAGCTTCAACATTCTGTCAAGTTTTATGGTCTCGACCATATGACATTTGACATCGTGGAGCATTGATCTCCTGACATGAACTTGTGTGTGTGTGTGTGTGTGTGTGTGTGTGTGTGTGTGTGTGTGTGTGTGTAATAAGCATTGACTAGCAATGGGTTGAGGTCCACAATATAGAAAGGATGGTCAATGAAACAGTATTGGCATGATGGCCATTGTTTGCACAGTTGCAGAGATAATTCTGTATATTTAATATTGAAGTATGTTATTCTAATATTTTTCCCCCTTCAGCTTCTACAGCCAAGAGATAAGTAGATATTGTTGTGGAACAAGAAAGTTATTTGGGGGATGGTGGCAGTGCAAACACAAGACCATGACAGAGGTCATGCAAGAATTTAAAGAACACAGGTGTATGTAACATTTTGCCCAGCCATACAATGACTCACAGTGGCAGCAGTAAGTTAAGGACATAAAAGAGTAGGATGGAGTTATGGGGCAGGGTCACCCAGAGGAAAAACACATTTCAGAGTTCTTAGATGCAGTATCAGAAAATGGGAGGGCAAAGATCTTTGACTTGATTATTGAGAAGTGTTTGTGTCCTTTTAGCAGCAGTGTCCCTGTTCCAGGATATTCAGGTCCCTTCCCATAGGTTTGGTACTACCTCAGCCTTTGTGTAATTACCAATAGGGTGAGTTGCCGCATGGTGCCCAGTCAAGCTCTTTGGGTGCATGGAATACCCTTAGTTTTTTCTTCTGGCATGTCCTAAACTATAGTTATCACAGTTCACATAACAGAGGCTGTTAAAGACAAGGTTTTAAGAGGAAACTTTATCGGCGTTTTTATCTTGCAGGACCCTGATGGTATTCAAAAGGTACTGGAAGCAGATGTGGTTGGACTGAAAGACTTGGTGGTAGTCTTTGGGCAGAGCCAAACCAGCCCTTCCAAAGTGAGCAAGCGGGACAGTTGGCAAAAAGGGTTTGTATATTTTATGGCAGACATTCAGGGGTGGGAAAGAGAAATACAGTAAGCCTTTGTCATGCTATCTTACCATTATGGAGGCCTGTTGCTTTTTTTAAGGGGGGGAATTGTGTGGTTTTATTATGACCATAAAGTTTGGATGTTATGGACAACCAATGATGATTTAAGGTGGGTGAATGCCATATCGACACTTGACTGTGTAATAAAGGTTAAGCCCAATGTTTCCTGCTATTCCAGTTTTGAATGAAGGGGAGAATATACTAAAGTCATGCTGGGCTTTTAAAAGATGTCTTTGCTACTGGCCAGCATGTCATTTCTAACTATTGTGAGAAAGGACAAGCAGCCATTAAATGCTGGTCCAAGGAAGGATAGTCAGCAACTGTGGGGCTGGACAAGGAATAAGGGATGGCCACATCTGTAGGCCCTGAGTAGTTATATTAGATTGGTAGTGCGATGCAGGGTGGACAAGGAGCAGCTTTACCCACAGGCAATCAGTATAGGTATCTGACCCACTCCCCAATTAAAGTTGATGCAATTTTATCATTGCTACAAGATTATCCAAATAAATCAGTTGAAAAGGAACTTGCTGTTGGTTTTTATTTGGGTTTTCATTAAACTCTTCCACCTCCTTCCCCAGGTTCTCATGTCAGAATCTGGTTTCAATCACAGGAAAGGAAGAGGTTCTTCAAAGTTTAATTGATAAAGACTTTATAGCAGGCCAGATCTTTGGTCTTTTTCAACACCCCTTCCCCCTTTTGGATTTTAGAGCATCTTCAGTAGGTTTAGTATCTAAGAAGATAGATAGAGAGCACAGGATTATACATCAGCTATATCTTCCCCCTTAGGAGCATCAGTTAATGAGGGTATAAAAGAAGCAGATTCTGAAATACACTATACATCATCAGATGAACCATCAAGACCTTAAGGAGATATCATCCCCTCTGTCTAATCAGGCTTGATATGCAGTTCAGATTTCTCTTGCTTCCATTGCAGGCGAAGGAATGATCTCTTTTAGGGATACAATGTAGTGTTTTTATTTTGACACCATAATGTCAGTGGGTTGCTCTACAGCCTAAATTACCTTAGAGAGTTTTGGAATTGCACTGCAGTGGTTTTGGGAACAGAGTTCACCCTGGTAATCATGTGAAATGTTGGGACCTACTAAAGTGAGTCCTAAAATACAGAGACTATATGGCTGAATGAACAGGCTTACATATACTAAGCCCGAGGTGCCAGTTCTCTTTATGGTAACTTTCCTCTGAAGTATGGAAATGTCAGAGTCAGTATATATAAGTCTGTGTGTGAGGTGGGGTATGTAGTCAGATTTGTCTCTGTGCAAAAATAAGTTTTAAGGAGAACAGCAATTTTGCAGATTCACTCTTCTCTAGGTTTTTGGTCTTTTTTTTTTTATAAGGCACTCAGCATTTCAAGTGCAAACTTTTCAATAGGGAGCCATTCACCCTACCACTCATCACATACCTCTCAACTGTCCCTGATTTTGACTCAAATTTTAGCTCTGTCCCTCTTAATCCCTCCTAAAACTAGTGACTTTTGGAGGAAAGGTGGTGAATTACACTTAATGAATGACAATAATTAAGAGTTACAGACTTCTTTTATAGGTTCATACGTTCATACTAGGCTATCTGCCCTAGGGCATTTATAAGCCTAGCCAGAGTGTGTTTGGCTTTCGCCACCCATTTTAAATTAATTTTGCTATGCCCTTTTTCGAGGTTAGTATACTGTGCCTATGTCTAACAGTGACACAGAAGTGATACCCGGGGTAAACCTACGATCTCCCATCCACTCATCAAGATTCCTCTTGAAGAGAGTCAATGAGGGACTCTGCCTAACCTGGACTGGGATTTTATTCCAGAGTGAAGGGAGCCTCTGGGTTATGAATCTGTCCCTCCAGCATGTCCTATTTATTTCAGTGCTGAGGTTCAAGTCTCTCGAGCGCGTAGCTCAATGGGATTTGGATTTTCTGAGGTGTAGCATGTCCATTAATTCCGGGTTGGACATGGCTTTATACGTTAGGCACAGATCGCCTCTGAGCAGGCGGTATGCCACTGAGTAGAGCTGGAGGTTATTTAACCGGGCAGCATATGGCATCTGTTTGAGCCCTTTGATCCTCTTGGTGAGGTACTTTTGGGGTCTTTCCAGTTGCTGCAGGTGTCTAAGGTACATCCCAAAAGGGGCATTGTACTCAATTATGGGCCTGATGAGGGATGTGTAAAGAGGCACAATGACCTCCCCTGATCTAGATGTGAATCCCTTCATGATTAGGTGGGCTATATAAAATGTTTTTCTAACCACTTTGGCCATGTGGTTGTCAAATGAGAGATTGCTATCAACTTGGTTCCCCAGGTCCCTAATTACTTCTTCTGTACTTAATGGATTACCACCTATGTGGTATTACTTATGGTTTTACTTCAGAAAATGTGTATTAATTCATATGCTCTGATTCTATCAATGTTTCAAGTTAATAGCACTAATATTTTAAAAGTGTCCCTTGATTGCCCCTGATTTTTTCTTCACTTGTCCCTGATTCTGTTGAAATTTGTCCCCGATTGGTTGAGAGGTCTACCAGACAACAGTCCACTATATAGGTAATTTTTTTTAATTGTGTAGAGAGCGTAGCCAGTGTGAGCAAAGGTTTGCAAGCTTTCTTGGAATTATGCCAGGAACTGAGGGTTCTTCTACTGGCAGAGAAGTTGGTGGGTGCTGTTAATGATCTTCTGTTCTTGGGTTTGGAGGTACATGCGCAGGCTTCCATTTACTGCTTGTCAACAGGCAAACTCATACAGTAAAGAAACCGCTAAAAGACTTGGTAAGTAAGGCAAAGAATCTGGTCAGTGCAGCTAAGAAGTTTGCAGGACAGGTGCTCCTTAGTGAGCTTTCAATAGTCCATTTGCTAACATGTTAAGAGGAGTAAGACAGAAGCATCTTTGGGAACAAGTGACCTACCAAGTTAGCGATGACCTTTGGTCTGGAACATATTTACTACCGAGTTTAATGGTGTCTCTCTCTCTATCTGCAAAATGGGTGATTTTCAGCCCAGTCCTTACATTTGCTAAATGTTGCAGATGGAGGGTTGGACATGGCAGCATTTTACCAAGGCAGATAATCTTCCAAATCACCAAACCACGATGCAGCAATATAGAACACTAGACTATCAAGCCAGCAAAAAAATACCACAGATCTTGTTTTAACAGTATAATAAAACTCTAGCGCCTCGGCTTAAACCAGTAGGGTTACCACCTGTCCCTCTTTGCGAGGTTGCATCCTGCAAAAAAACCTACAAAATGGCAAATGTCCTGAGATTTTAGGGGAAAATATATTTCCCAAGTTTTCTTTAACAGTTGCATAAAATAGTTACTTTCTGTTTGAAACATCTAAATTTTATATGAAACAGCATAAGCAAATCAAATGCTATAAGAATGAGATTTTATTTGTGCAAAAAAGTGAAGTTCTGCCCTTTTCACTGGCCATGGGTATCATTTGTCCTGCAAAATCTTACGTTTCTACAAATTATGTTCCACTTTGGGCATTTGAAAAGGTGGCAACCCTGTAAACCAGCCTTCATGGAGTTACAAAATAATCACCACATGACATCCATATATATATATATATATATATATATATATATATATATATATATATATATATATATATACACACACACACACACACACATATACAATTAAGTACAATTAATTAAACAATAATATAATCAATCTTTTATAAAAAGGAAAAAAAAACGTTTTAAAGAAATACCCTCTGTTTACATCCATTATTCAAACCCACTGGAGAAAGTGTGTAAACTTTAAAATGTACAAAGTGTCTTTATATAACAACTTCTTTTTTACTAACCCCTCATCAGTCTCTAAAATCTGATCCAAAATACAAGCTCTTAATGACAAAAAAATCACTATTATGACAGGTATAAAAATGTGAAGCTATAGGACTTATAACATTATTATTTTTATATCCCTAACATGCTCCTGGAGCAATAACTTGAATATTCTTTTTGTTTCCCCTATATAAAACAAGTTACAGGGGCACGATAATGCATATATTACTGACATAGTCATACATGTAAATGCAGAAGTGGGTCAGAATCTAACACCATTAATTCTTTCAAAACACTTAGTAATATTAGGGCAAACTGAATACCTTCCACAAGGGAAGGTGCCACATTCACCAGGATGTATACTTATCTCTTCACCTGGTAGTACAAATTTATTATGCAACAGCATATCTTTAACGTTCCTACTTCTTTTAAATGAAATACTGGGAAATCTATACAAATTCTTTACACCATCAATATTAATCAGATATGGCCAATAATATTTGATAGCCTCAATAATTTTGTCACTTAGAATATTATAAACAGTCACAAAATAAATCTTTCTACCATCCTGTAATACATTAGCCTCTCTGTTATTATTTCGCTTATTAACAAGGGACCTATTATAAGTTGAATAAGTGTCTGTTAATTTATATAAGGCATTCAAAATAACCTTTTCATCATATCCTGTTTAAAATTAACACAGGTGTTTAATATTTCTCTCTCTAGATCAATTTCTTCATTACACAATCTGCTCACCCTTAAAAGTTCATTGTAAGGTAAAGCTTCCGTATTGTGTGGGGGATGACAGCTCTTACTATCCAAGATATTACAATATCCAGTTCTCTTTCTATATATACTGGTTATTATACTATCATCCCTGATAGCCAGAGTAACATCTAGATAGCTGACTGATTTTCCCATCTGTAGACCATAAACTTTACCTGAAATTGATTTACATTTAAATCATTAATAAATTGGGGGCTATTTCTGCACCACCCTTACACAAAAAATTAGATCTATATATCTACAGTATAAAACAAATAAATTACTAAAAAAACTCAGTCTATATAAAAATTCAACTTCAAAAAGGCCATAAACAGATTAGCATACATGGGTGCGAAAGAAGCACCCATGGCAGTGCCTTGTAATTGATGATAAATAAGATTATTAAACTCAAAAAATTTGTTTGTCAAACAAAAATAAATTAATTCCATCACATAACTGCTCACAGGACTATCCCCCCAAAAGAACTTAGCTTCCATTCCCAACTCATGGGTGATGTTTGTATACAAACTTCTCACATCTATAACTATCCAATAGTAGTCTTTATCACATTTAATTTCCTTCAATTTATCCAGAAAATGAAAAGTATCCTTAATATAAAAATTTAATTTAATTACATATTTCAAAAGACATGAGTGTAGAAAAACACCCATATTATGAAGGAAATAATTCTGCGCTGCCACTATAGTGCTACCTGGAGGGGGACTAACATTTTTATCAACTTTTGGCAAGCAATAAAACTTGGCCATAGAGCTACCCTCAGTATTAAATTTATATTGAACATCCTGCCTTGTGAAGTAACCTAATCTCAAGCCTTTAGCTACTAGTTCTTTAAAGTTTATTACAGCTTGATAAAAAAACATCAATATTCACTGCCCTATACACTTGACCAGCAGATAAATGGTCCATGCACATATTAAGATATTGTTTACAGTGCATCACAATTTTTCTACCCTTATCTGAAGGTTTTATAAAGATGTCTAACCTTTTGCATAATCTCAGTAAAGACTGCCATTCATTTTTACTCATATTATATAACAGATTTTTCTTTTCAAATGAGAAATCCTTCAGAATTTTTTCCAGTGCAAACTTTAACATCTTTGAAAATTGAGATATTACTTGATTACAAAAAGGAGGTATAAAAGTGCTAGTATAAGTAACCCTATCTGTATTTAAAGTGCAATATGCATTAACATTTTCATTAGCATCAAGAGAAGAATTACAAGAAAAAAAATCTAATAATTCATCTTCACTTACAGATGCAACATCTTTTTCATCAACCAGTTCATATCTGGCATCAGATTCATAGTAATTAACCAAATGCAATTTTCTTACCAGTTTGAAAATTTCTGCTTTTAAAAAAATGTTCTCTAGGCAAAGAAGTTGGAATAAATTTGAGACTATACTGTAAAGCAGACTTTTCAGTCTCACTGAAATCATCCCCAGATAAGTTCACAATGAAGTTGTTCAATTCACATCTTTTTGTTCGTTTGACTACAATGCTGATTTGATTAATATCAATATTTAGTCCTCTTACTTTGCTGTCGAGTGTCTTTGTAGCCCTCGTGTCACCGTTTATATCCATTCTGTTGCTTCTCCTGTTGTTATCCTTGACCACAAAAAGTATTAGTCATGTAACCAGGTTGTTTAGGGGCAGGTAAAGGTGGATAGTCAATATTTTCATTATCAGAGCCAACCAACATGGTAGCCCCATCTGTTGAAGCAAAGGAAACATTTTGGCATTTCTTGGTTCTACCAGAAGAGTTTTTATAACCTCCGGTCCCATTCTGATTGGCTAGTTTTTTAAAGGCCAAGTCTGGAATTATAGCCATGAATGCCCCGTTGCAACATATTGATCTTATGTTGTATAATGTCATTAGAATTCTCTTCCAGTTTGATATTAAGTTAACACAACTGTTCAAATCTAGAGCCACCAAGCTGCCCAGATAATACTTCACAAGCAGCTGCGATATCATCTTTCACTTTACACTGTTTTAAAATGTCCCACTCTATCAGTATCAGTAGCCATTCCCTCACACATCTATGAGAGGCGGCAATTCACCTTTTTTCAAATTCTAACTCAACAGCATCAGAGGTATCAAAAGCAATAGACGGGTTTTTAACAAAGCGTAACCCAGGAGGGTTAATGTCTATGTCCAGATACCTCTGTAAACCTAATATATTATAGTGTAAGGAATTTTATTTAAACAGCAGCCATTCAAGAGACTCTCATTTGGTACAGTCTGCTGCTGAAAAGTGTTCTGAATTTGCCTTACCAACTTCACTGAAAGGATTAGAGGATCTCTTCCCTCTTCCAAAAGACGTTCCCTTGCTTTAACAGAGGCAGTATTAGTCATAGAAGTAGTTTCAGTGGTGATTATTTTGTAACTCCATGAAGGCTGGTTTAAGCTGAGGCACTAGAGTTTTATTAAACTGTTAAAAGAAGATTTGAGATAATCTTCCAAACCCTGGACTGAATCATGGTCTCAGAAATCGAACATGGATATTATGGTCTCATGCCCATCTTGGTAGATTTGTTCACCAATCACAAGATCATTTTGAATTCAGATATCTAGTTGGTGGTTTTAGTTATATCTAAAAAAGTCTTCCTTCCCAATAGGCAGAAGGGAGGGAACTTATGTGCAGGTTATAAACTGGACAGCATGGTAGTCCTCATCTTTATTTTCAAATTACATTCAATCATATCTTATGTTAATTCTGTTAACAGGCTTAAGGACAGCTGTTGCTGGTCATTTTTTCATCACTCAAGCAGCAGTAAGGGGGGCTACTCAACCCATGGGAATCAATCTGGGCTTGTATCCTTCAGAATTTGAAGTTGTCCGGCAAGGGGGCCTGGCTTAAGAATTCCCACTGTAGCTGGCAAAGTGGAAGATCTGCAGTATATTGGAACTGCTTTTATTCTCATTGTTTATTCTGCTGGGAATAATTTGGGCTTCACACCAAATAGGCATTTGTTATCCATCATAATTCATGAATTGTCGAAGCTGAACAACATGCTTCCAGAGTCAATTATCTCTTGGTCTGCCATCATTCTCAGACTGTTTTTGAGATGGGCAAGATCTCCACCTATTTTATCTGCCTGGAAATTCATTACTTATGGAATAGTGATGGTGTCTCCTTTAATCAGCATCAGGATTACAAACATTGGGATTTTTTTAGATTGAGACCCTTTCTGGTTTACATCCGATGGAGTTCACTAGTCTCATTCTGTTTTAGATTTGTTTAGTGTGAATCCTGCACTCAATTTCTGGCCTGTTGGTTTATGAAAATGATTAATAAAGAGGAGGGTAAAGGTATAAACTAAGTCCAGATGAATTTCTTAACTGTGGTAAGATTTACATATTTTCCTGAGAGTGTTTTCTTGTATATTTTGTGGTCATGTTATTTCATTGTAGCTTCACTTCTAAAATAATATATGTGATTTTGTATTTATGACTGTTTTCATTTGTTTTGGTATTTGTTAATGAATATGCCTAAGGAGATGGGGAGGCAGGTTCTGGGTCATCCAGGTGGGTGGATGCAGAGTGGCAATGTCACCCTTCACTCTACTCTCCAGTTTTCTAGGCCAGTTGTTGGTTCTTTGGTGGAGAGCAATCAGTACATCTGGCCAAAGTGGTGTCTGGTAATGATATTTTGAACATGGCCGACACTATGATGTAGTATTTACATCTAAGATGGTTAGCTGTTTGAGTGTTTAATTAATACGGTTCAGTCACAATGGCAACATGTCTAAATGTGGTCTTGGCTTAGTGCTTGACAAATTAATTTTGTTGACAGAAGCATTTGTCTTGCTGTGCAAAGGAATGAGGTCCTAGGAGTGTGCCTAAGCAAATGGGTATATATTTAGGTGATGGGCAAAGTTCCTACTCTACCAAACTAGCAAGGAACACAGTGAACAAGGTTAGAGTTTGTATGGGTAGTGCTTGTTTGACAAAGTATCCAAGTATTGTGCAGTATTAGAAGCTAGTAATTTGGTTTGCTTCTTAAGGAACATACCATTAATTTATTGGCATTTACTTGAACCCATGGGTTGTTTTTAAGATTATGATGAGACACAATGTGTGCTTGGATTATTTATAGGTGGACTTTTACAATTAGTGGACCGAGGGAATTCTAATTTGTGAATGAAAGCCATTGCTACTATCTTGCTTTTTTTAGCAAATAGATACATAATTTTGTTTTTTGTTCTACTGGTTCTGCTTTTTTTTTCTGTACTGTAATTCATGGGTTCTCTGGTGAGGCCATCCTTATGGAGTGGTATCACAACAGCAGTGCACCATTCCTGTGGAAGAGGTTGAGAAGTGAGTCTGTGAATACATGCTTAATACTATTACTTAAACAACTGGGTATTCGAGCCCTCATGGATTAGGTATTTTTCTTTCTGGACAGTACCTTCATTATATGCACCTTCATGATGGTTGGTTACTTGATTCCATTAGGGATAAGTCTGTTTGGAGCAGATGACTCTGAGGTGAAGTTTTCACTGAATTTATTATCCAGTAAATTGGCAATATCCACTAGATAATATATAGAAAATGTAAATGAAATGCATAAATTAGCCAACAAAAAACATAATGCAGTACTGATAAACTAAATCATTGATATTCTAAAACTTATTTTAATCAGCTTCACAGTGGTCCTAATTTCCTAGTCGAGTAAAGTGCCAAGATATCCCATCTTCAGACTCCTGTTATGTGGGCATGCTATGAGCAGATGAAGATCGCCACTGCAAACTCAATAGGCTGAATGATGCAACAGCTGCAACTCAGGCTGCTCATATGCTAGTTGTGGACTTGATTAATACACATTAAGTTTGTTAAGGTCTAAGCTTAAGGCCAGTTTCAGGGTAAACAAGGATTCTGCTGAATAAGCCATGAACAAAAGAGCATGTTATGGTCTGAGAACTGTTGCCTATATGAACAAGTTGGAAACAATAGAAACTGCAGTGACATCACTGTGTACAACATGATTTTTCACCACTCCCATGTACTGCAATCTCTTTCATACAGTGAGCACAGCTATCTTCTCAATGCAGGTTACATTGCATTTAATTCACCCATGATATCACCGTCCATTCCCCATCTGACCACCTGCAGTATCCCCTTCAAATTAAATATGGCCATCTAATGTACTATACATTGCTGTGCACTTTAAGGTAGAAATGCTGTAAGCAACATGGTGAACTCAATGCACTGCCTCTAATACAGCAAAACGTTTGGCAGGATAATGCCATGTATGCTTTTGCACAAGGAATTTCAGGCCTTCCATCACTTTCAGCAAGATGGGAACAACTGTGATGGCCTTTGCTACAATATAGATGTATGCATTTAGTCACTTGTCCTGAAAGACTTGAAACAAAGTAAAATAAATGAAATTCTTCTCTTAAAATGGATAAGTTCAGTTTATAAAGTAAATCACTGTATACTCTCAGAATACACTTCTTAACAAGGTGCTTTTGGTTTTACAATAATAAAATAAATAAATAAAATACAAATAAAAACATCTTTTCACAGAAAATGCAGTGTTAACCTGTATAAGAAGAAAGACAGTGTCAAACTACAAGGCATGCCATAAGCTAAGTAATGGTTCAGTATTCTTTACTTGGTAAACTCTACTGCAGTAAGCTAAAAACTGTTTTACGGAATGCTTAACAGCATCCTACGGCAGCATTTAAAGTACTGGTTCTCAGACTTTGCCATACAGGCCCCTCCTCTAAACCACAGAAATTTTCCTGAGTGTCCCCTACATACCATAACATGAGCAATGTAGTGCTATCTGGCTAACACACACATTTTTTTTTGATGAGGAAAAAAGTTGCATCAGCTACACAGCTTGCACTAAGCACAGATAAAATGTTAAATGATGCCTACAGACATTCCATTTCAAATGGACACAAAATGGAATTGCTCTTAGAAGCATTCAAGAGTACAGCTTGCCTAATATTTGTATTAGCATTAAGTGATCTTTGGTATGACACACATGGTATAGCAAGGAATGATCTGAAATTAAAGGTCTAGATGTTTTCATTAAGGAATACTGACTGAATCAGGTGGTGAAAAGGAATTAGCAAAGGTATTATGTTGAGCGCAAAGCACTTTAATAAAATACATACGAGTCTTATCTTTGGCCAACAGTGTTCACTTAATCTAAGGATTACATTCAAACCATTTCTGGTGAGAATGAGTGTGGTGAGAAAAGATGCTGTTGTAGTAAAAGAAAATGTGATGTAGGAAAATAAATTATGAGGCATAATAACTGCTAACAATGAAGAATAACCTTGAGAATTGTTTTCAAACCATTCTGATTATCTTGTAGTGCATATCAGGTCTGGGAATTCACTGCTTCAAATAAAAATGGATTGGATCCACACCAGTAAACCCTCACTAACCATTCAATCCAGTTGCTTCCCCAATAACCTAAGTGACCATCTCCCCAGCCATTTGATGAGATGTCATCTTAACCCCAACTTGTCTAATCCATAGCAAAAACAGCTTTAACCCACAAATATTTCTCTCACTTCTACAAAACAGTGATTCATAGGTTCATAGACTAGTACTAGGCTAACTGCCCGTGTGGGCCATTTTAAGCCTAGCCAGTTACCCCATGTAAGAATCAAACCCTGCACCTTGTATCTGCAAGGTAAACACCTTAACCATTATACCAACCTCCCACCCTCTAAAAACTCTTCCCCAGACTCTGCTGTGTACTTTAACACCACTTCCCTCGATTATTTAAATAGGCTAGCACCCTGTAGAACCGCTAGAATGACATCTCACTATGCTCCATGGCTATAAGTATAGAACACTTCACTTTTTCCCAATAAATTCTCTGCATCAACTCTTGTACCAATCACCGATACACCATCCACATAGAAAGTTGACTGCTGTGTCTCTACTTAATCAACCTGTTTTTTTGTGTGACCTTTCTTTTACAACTGTGTGAGGTTTACCTGATTTGCAAACTTTTTAGAAATTGTTCCATTTTTTGCACTTGTGACATTGTTGACCGAATGCTAAGCATTTCTCCCTTTTAGACTCATGATTTGCACCGCAATTGTGACAGTTAACAATAAAGCTGAACTTGGGTCTTGCTAATTCATGCCTGTACTGTATTGAGCATGCACCTTTAACTGAACTGATCTTAGAACTTGCTGGAAAGCTATGTGGTTTCCTTGATGAGCCAGCAGGAGTTGTGGTTGCCATGCGTTTGGTAGGCCTAATTCTGTTTGCCACGTGCTGCATGCTGTCTACATTTGCTCTGGAGCCTGCTGAAACCATGCTCTTCTCACTTGCAAGCATACTTGTGTTTTTTTTCTGTCACTTCATGGCTTTGGCAAATTTCTATGGCTTTACACAATGTTAAATCACTATCACAAAGCAAGATCTTTCTCACAGCAGCACTATTAATATCACACATGAGCCTGACCTTTATTAACTCATCTTTTAAGTCACCAAACCAACACGTTTTAGCCTTGTTTCTCAGATCAGTTATATAAGCTGCAAAAGTTTCCCCTGGTTTTTGATCTCTTGTGTAAAACAAATGCCTCTCCAGTGTAATATCTGTCTGGGGTTACAAATTTCTCTGAACTTGCGCTTCAAACACTCAGGGTCTTCCCTTGACTCAATCTGTCCAACAATAAGACTGTTTTCACCTTCTCCTTCATATAGTACTGGTGCACACACAAATGAACACTCTGTTTCTATGGCCTCTGACCCAGCTAAGTTTAGCAAAATGAATGCCTTGGTGCGTGCACCTTTATCTGAATAAACTGCTTATATAAAAATATTTTACTATTGTCTGCAATATTCTGATCAAAAACAAGAGGTAAGGGCTTTCAAAATCCATCTGCCATATTAACACATACCAGTGAAGGGTTTTGCAAATAAGCATGAACACATACACGTCAGAAATTTATGCCAGTATTTGTGACTTTGCTCAATAAATAGCACAACGAGCCTGTGTATAACTGAACTTTGAGAAATAAGTTTCTAGGGTGCAGTAATACTCTTGAAATTACTGTATTGCATGAAATCACCTCATCAGTTTAAGAAACATATCAAATAACTGCACAATGCAAGCCTCTATGTAACTGGGTTTTGTGAAATAAGTTTCTGGAGCACTGTAATACTTTTGAAATTATTGTATTGCTGAAGTAATTTATCATCATTTTAAGAAACACTTCAAATAATTGCACAATGTGAATGAACTGGGCAGGAGAAGCTCAGTCAATAACATTTCGAAGTAATGGCACTCTGAGAATAAACAGTACACTGAAACATCAAAAAAATGGCAGTACCTTTCTAGGAAACTCTTTACATTGCAAGGAACACTCTAATGGTGGCACTTTGCCAACAGACACACCCAGCACAAGAAACTTTTCAAAATGGCTATACTTTGACTGTACTTCATGAAATAGTTGCACTTTGCACACACACACAACTCTTCAAAATACATGCACAGTAATAAGCACACACTGTAAGCACTTTTACACACTTTCAGATACTTTGAATATCTTTAGCCATGCCCTTGATACAATACAAAACCATAGGTATGCTACAACACAGCACTTTGGCAAAAACATGCAGTCATCTTGCTTAATTTACACTTAATGTTGCCCTTTTTTGCCCTTATTATATTTGTTTTGCTTGTTTAATCTCTTTTCACAACCATTGTACTTTTCTTGTGCTCATTTTACTCTAAACATGATTGTTTTACTTTTCTGTTAATCATTTCATCAAACGCCTTTACTTTAAATGTTTCCCTTAGTTAATAAGCTTTTTATGCCTCCCGCTTGTTTAATAATGTGTTTTGTGCCCTTATAATGCCCCATTTTGTCATTTTTACAAGATATGTAGTTTGTGTGTATTTTCATTACCTTTGCTTATTTTCTGGCTCCTTTCAGTGTTTGCTTCTCTTAGTTTACCTTCACTGTCCTCTCTGCACCTCATGGCTCTGAATCTTATAATCTTCGATCCCGGTTCTGACACCATGACACTCTCCCACTTTGAACACAACAGATGAGTCTTTGGGTTCAGTTCAAGCAGCTTTATTTTATACAAACACATCATGATAAAGGTTTATTGACTTTAACTTTAGTAATGTGCATACAAACTAACTGCTGTAATCATACATGCTTACTCCCTGGCTGCACTCTCAAAATGGCACTAGGAATGGCACATGCTTAATTCTTATATCTGCACGCTCCGTCTTTGATGTGCTTCTTAAAGACACAGCACATAGCACGTGCTCTCTGATCTACACATGTGCCTATTCCTCAGAACTGAATTGCACCAGGAGAACTAGAAAAACCCAAGAAGAAGAGAAAAAGATAATACATGTACATCTAAGAAAGATAAGAAGGAATCACATCTCAGCCAGGGGCAATGAAAAAAATGAAGAGGTGAGAAGGAAGGAGGACAGAATACTGCATCAGTGCAAAGGAGGGCATCTACTTTTATGGTAAGATCATGCATAACTGTACTAGTATGCCCTTCCTTATCACTGTTGCAGTGTTACCATTGGGAGACTGCTAAAGCTACTGTAGAAGGAAGAAACTAAAGAGTCATTCAAGAAACACTGGACAATGGTCCTGGCAAATCCAGCTCTGGCCCTAAAACCTACATTCAACTTGTAGTGTTTAGTAGAAGTATGCACAGAAAACCAAGTAGCAGCTACTAAAGTGAAATGAGCTTCCAAACCATGAATAAAGCACCAGAAGCAGCTACCACTCTGGTAGAATGAGCATGAACAGAAGAAGAAGAAAGCAGCTTGCCATTAAAGTAATAAAATAAAATGGCCTTAGAAATGCAAGAGGAGATGACTTGCTTAGAAAAAGCTAAACTCAATTTCTTGTCATGAAAAGAAGCAAAAGGTTTCCCAGATTTTCCAATACATTTAGTCTTATCTAAATAACATCTGAGGTTTCTATGCAAATCCAAATAATGTAGAACACTCTCATTGCTATTTTCAGGGGAGGAGAAAAATGAAGGAAGATAAATCAATTAATTCAAAGATAAGTCACCTACCACTTTATGCATAAAAGGAGGATTAACCCAAGGACATGCCCTTTTTCTGCGAAAAAAAAAGAAAAGGAAGAACTTCCACAAGAACCTAAAGCTCAGAAACTTTCTTGAAAGAAGTCAGAGTCACTAACAAGACCGTTTTCCAGATACATAATTTGAAAGCAGAATAAGCTGCTCATTCAATAGGTGGCTTTGTCATCTTTTCAAGAACAAAATTAAGGTCACCAAGAGGATGGAATGGCTTTTTTGAAGGCCTACTGTGGAGAACTTTTTTTTTCCAAAAATTGCTTAACCTCAAATCTAGGTTGTTTATCCAAAGGCAGACAAGCAGAAATAGCCAATAATTGAGCTTTAGCAGATGAGTATGCCATACCAGAACTGAGCAACTTATACTCTCCTTCACTTTACAGGTAGTTTGAATTATTACTTACCCTCTCTGAGGCCTTCACTGATTTCCACTGATTGCCTCTGGTTTCTTTGCATTACACCTGGTTTACACCCCTTGTGCTATCTCCCTCCCCCAATACAAAGTCTATATTAGAATCCTGCTGAGCATGGAGCCATCTTTAAATTTCTAGTCTCCCACCAGGACACAAGTGCTCTTCAGTGATTACATTCTGCTAGCCGGTAAGCCATTAGACCTCAGGAATTTGTTTTAAAAGTGTTCAGATTTGTAAAGTAATACTTACTTTTTTCTCTTGTCTTGGTTGGCTCTGGCTCTGCCCCGCTCCGTTCGCCCTCGCTAACGCTCGGGCTCTCTCTGCTCCCCTGCCCTGCCCCCTATTCCCTCCCGCCCCCACTTCCTCTACATTTATAGTAATCATAGCCACACCCACAGCTCACCCTCACATCACCTCCACCAATCACAGCTCAAGTCATATCACATTAAACCACACCAACTTGCTCCACAGAAAATACTCCCAATCACTCTCATTCCCACTAGACATTTTTTGCATCACCCACACTACTTCCCCATCCACATATAGTGCAACCCTATAATTTCTATTCAGACCCCCCACCTAGAAACAACATAAACTTTATAACCATGACTATCACACAACTAAATCTAGTCTGTCTTCTCATAATTCTTTACAACACCACAAGTTATCACTCTAGCAATATCCCTAAACTTAGTAGCACAACACTGCATTATGCACTCTCATACACAGACACCACACATAATAATAATATCTGCCCACACTTATTCAAGAACTACATAACGGACCAATTCAGAACTAAACACATATGCTCTCATTCCTACTCCAAAAAACACAATACTTTCTCACACTCCTCACCAAACTCCAACATCTGTATAACCATTTTAACTCCAGGCTCACCATAAGTGGGGATATCCACCCCAACCCAGGCCCAAATCCATCCTGTCCAACACAAACTGCTCCAACACAAATGTCAGAACATAACACCCCCACTTTCTTCATCCCTGGGCAAATCAACAACAGCAGCAAAAAATAAAATACCTGAACTCCAGGCCACAATAGCACACTACTCCCCAGACATAGTTGCTTTAAAAGAAACCTGGCTAAATAAAAACATGGCTAACTCAGAAGTTCTCCCTACTGGCTACAATATCATTAGACAAGACAGACCACTTCGTAAAGGGGGTGGAACTGCCTTACTCTACAAGTCTAACTTAACTGTCCATCAATTACCAAACTCCTACCCCTCCCCCAATAATTGGGACATACTTATCTCACAACATCAACTTCACCCTAAAAAGGTCATCACCACAATTGTGATCTATATTCCACCTGGTAATACACCTGCTAGCCTTGAAGACTTCTTATCCTGGTGTTCTTCCACATACTCACAAGAAACCCTTATTCTAGGGGACTTCAACCTAGATTGGTTCACCTGTATATCAGAACCACCAAGTAATCTAATAAATCTCCATGGCTACCAGCAGCTAGTCCAAATTCCAACTAGGTGTGATAAAAAATCTAAAAGGGAATCTATCCTTGACTGGGTCCTAACTAGCAATCCCACATTGTACCCTCACACAGGCAGTCTCCCAGACAACTTAAGTGACCACAACATAATATACTTTATACGTAGTAGAACAAGAATATGCAAAACCACTAACTATATATCCACTAGAAACACAAAAAAAATTCTCTCCTGAGGTCCTCAACACTTTACTGTGTAACTGTGACTAGACCCCCCTAAAAACCCTCCCACTTGACCAGGCTGTAGCATATTTCAACAAAACATTTCTACAACACCTAGACACTGTTGCTCCATTGCGCAAAATCAAGGTTAGAACCTCTACAAACCCCTGGCTCAGTAAAGAAACCAAACAAATCCTCAAGTCCAGAGACACTGCCTGGCGTTACTATCAAAAAACAAAGAAACACAAAGCCTAACTAAGTACCAAGAACTGCGCAACCATGCAAAAAAATGCATTAGGCTGGACAAAAAATCCTACTACACAACATTACAAACTAAAGACCAACACAACCCACAAAAATTTTGGAAAAATGTAAACCAGCTACTAAAATCCACCCAAAAGGCTACCCCCAAACCAACCACTCCTGACACTAAAGTTCCCATCGAAACACAATTCAACTGCCACTTTGTGAACTCAATTCTATCCTTAGTATCACAGGACAGTTCCTTCCTCACTATCCCCCCAACACAAACACTAATACAAGCTTTACCCTCAAAACAGTTTCCACCACTTCAATCAAAAGCATGCTCTCCAAACTAAAAACCTCATCAACAGCAGCCGACCTACTCCCCAGCTATTTCTTGAAACTCACAGCAGATGCTATTGCTATCCCAGTCTCCACTCTCATAAACAGATCAGTTGTTGAAAACTATGTGCCCAAACTCTGGAAAATATCCTATGTTACACCCATACATAAAGGCGGGACCTCCACTGAACTTAATAACTACAGACCCATTGCTTTACTCTCCCGCCTGGCCAAAATCCTAGAAAAATGCATCCATACCCAGATGCTAAACTATCTCCTAGACTGCAACATCCTGTCACCTTCTCAGCATGGTTTCAGACCTGCCCATAGTACCACTACAGCTCTCCTCTGCTTCACAGACACAGTAAACCATCTCAAAAATGAAGGCCTGCAAGTGTCAACTCTTTTTTTGGATATGTCCAAAGCATTTGATACAGTCTCACACCAAATCCTGCTAAACAAACTAAACCAATATCATCTATCTAATTCCACTCTTATCTGGTTCCAAAGCTACTTAAATGATAGGTACCAAGCTGTGAAATGGGAAAATTCTCTCTCTCCTCAGCTGCCCATAACTATAGGAGTCCCACAGGGTTCTATCTTAGGACCACTACTATTCAGAGTCTTCACAAATGACCTCCACACCTCCACACAGCATGCATCTATAATTCAGTATGCAGATGACACTACCTTAATCTGTGCTGCACAAAACATTCCCACCCTCCTGCAAACAACTCAACTAGCATTCTCTGACATTGAAAACTACCTTACCAAAGCCCAACTTATCCTCAATCCAAAGAAAACTCAGCTTATGATTATAACCAGTTCTAACAAAAACACTAACAGTCAATTCACTATCTACTCCACAAATGCTACTCCAATTGCTCCAGTGGCACAGGCTAAGCTATTGGGAATAACCATAGACTCCCAACTAAAATTTGATAGTCATCTGAACTTAACTATTAAAAAAGTACATGTCAAACTGGGGTCACTCTACCTTATCAAACCATTTCTTACCAACAACACAAGATCAGCCATTGCTCGCTCCCAACTTCTATCCACCCTACTCTATGCATCTCCCATTCTGACTAATCTCAACAAAACTGAACTAAGCAAAATGGAAGCTTGCTATAACAGAATTGCCCGCTTTGCTGCAAATTGCTCATATAGAACTCATCACTGTACTGCTTTCAGACAGCTCCACTGGCTTGAACTGCCCAGCCTCCTAACCTACAATCAGCTCTGCCTCTGTCATTCTATCTATTACCTCCCCAATAAGTGTCCTGCCCTCATAAACCTAGTACAACATCACTCAGCCAAAAGGCCTCTTAGATCATCAAGCAAACTACTACTAGAAGTCACCAACAGCTACAATAGCTTTGGAGATGCACTATATAGTAGTTCGTGGCTAAAAAATGGAACTCTGTCCCTACTAGCATTCAAAACACATAATCCAAAGCCTCCTTTAAAGACCTCATCAGGCAACATCTCAAGCAAAGTTGGCAGTGCCATGATTGCTCCCCAGGCTAGTGAAAGTGGATAACATATACATAGTAAATCTAGAGCAATTGATAATAGTTTTTCAATCTTACTCACAAACACTGGCTAATCTACAATGTATGTACTGTACCTGTGTACTATGTATGTATTCTACCTACGTTCCAAAGTTCAGCCGTACACCACAAATCTATTACTTAACTTTATTTTTAAAAATAATATTTTTTTGATTGTTCTCACCACTGTAACTGTTTGTGCCGCATACCACTGTAAAAACATGTCTCTTGTAATTTGTGTGTATACTGATCATGTCTAAATAACTAAATGTGTCTGTAATTTTTCTTTGTGGAGCTTTTCTCCCCGGGCCTCTGCTGAAAAAGGGCCTTTTTGGCTCAGTCAGACACCCCCGGTTAACAAATGTAAAATAAATAAATAAATACAAATAAGAAATAACAGTAAGAATACACACTAAAAGAAGGTCCTATTCATGTTTTTAATACCAAATAGAAGACCTTTTCCACTTAGCAATATAGGTTTTTCTAGTAGTTTTTTTTTTTTGTTTCCTTCAAAGTCCAAAGTACATCTGCAGAAAGCTGGTGTTGAAAAGGAATCAAAAACCCTATCACCCATAAAGTCAAATGTAGGGTGAGAAGATGAAGGTGCATATGACAGCCCCTGTCCTGTGTGAAAAACTCTGTTCTGTGAAGTAAAGTATGATTATTTGGCCCTGGCCAGGTGAAACAGAATGGAAACCAGTGCTGTCTAGGCAAAAATGTACACAACAAACATATTTTAGGGCTGTCCCACATGATCTTGTGTAGTACCCTTGGCAACAGAGGAACAGGGTGATATGCATATGGAAACATCCCCATCCAAGAAAAAGACATGACGTCCACTTTCCAAGCCAGAGGACTTGGAACCCTAGAACAGAATTTGGGAATTGTCTGATAGAGGAGAGGCAAAAAGATATACTTTAAGTACCCCACCAACAGACAATGTCCAAAAAACCCTCCCTGTGAAGCATCCATACATGAGGATCTGTCCTGGTGCTGCTCAGATTGTCTGACACCAGACTGTTCTCTGAAGGAATATAAACTGTCTGAAGAGTCAAATGCTGATAGATAGCAAAGTACCAAGCAAGGAGGACCAGCCTGCAAATATCTTAATTTGTACCCCTCTCCTTGATTATGTAGCACATGACAGTGATGTTGTCTGTGAAATTCCTGAGGGGACCTGGAATACAGAGGGAATGTAAAGCCTGAAGAACTAAAATCAGCACTCTCATCTCCTTGATGTTTATATGGTCCTTCACTTGCTGAGGAGACCAAAGTCCTGTACCCTGGATGAAAAAGAAGTAACGCAACAAAAACAAAACAAGGAAGAGTCCCCAACAGGGTACTCAACTGTCTTAAGCTCAGTAGCTGAGACAATGTGATAAACAGCTTATAGATTGAATTTAAAAAACAGCATTCAGACCAATGGCAAAGTTCTGAGAATCAGGTGCCCGTATGTCACTTATATACCTCTTGCCTTAGACATGGGTGTCACATCTGATGTACAGTACTTGGAAGGGGTTAGGGCTTTGGTATGCTGGCTGAACATTTGGTAAGAAATACTGCAAAAGTGATAAGGAAGGACATTCTAAGGCCATTGTGCGGGTTAAGAAGTAATCCAAACCACAGACAAGGAACAGGATACGCCAACTTCTCAGGAAGGATGCTGCTACAAGAATCCACTAAAAGCTGTTTATTTACTTCAGATAGCAAGTGAAAAATGTATAATACCACCAATACTGTTAAACACTACAGAGCAGCAACACTACAGAGTGCTTTTCGATCTAAAAATGCTAGAACTTCATCAGACAACAACCAGCATTAAAACAAGCTTATTTATAAAGCTGATACATAGCAGCTTGATTAATTAGCACCAATTAAAACTGCAGTTAAACACCATAGTTAAAATTCCCTAACTACAACCTATAATAAAAAACTGTGTCCTGTGTTTAAGTTACCTAACACATCAATAGATAGAAGTACCTATGCATTTATTTAAAAAATATACTTAATGTAAAGGGAAGTGTTAGGTAACATAGTAATAATTACAGGTTTGCTAGTCTGGTACTGTTTTGTAATATTTGGGGTTATTCAGAATATCAACAACACCTTTTAGAATGTATGATTATGTAGAATTCAATTTACTTATTTTAAAAGGAATTCTGATGTGTTTTATTTGTTTAAAACAGACATTATTAACAGGATATTTTCTTGTATTTAAACACAGGACACAGTTTTTTATTATAGGTTGTAGTTAGGGAATTTTAACTATGGTGTTTAACTGCAGTTTTAATTGGTGCTAATTAATCAAGCTGCTATGTATCAGCTTTATAAATAAGCTTGTTTTAATGCTGGTTGTTGTCTGATGAAGTTCTAGCATTTTTAGAACGAAAAGCACTCTGTAGTGTTGCTGCTCTGTAGTGTTTAACAGTATTGGTGGTATTATACATTTTTCACTTGCTATCTGAAGTAAATAAACAGCTTTTAGTGGATTCTTGTAGCAGCATCCTTCCTGAGAAGTTGGCGTATCCTGTTCCATTGTGGGGGTTCTTAGCTGTCTACCATCTTCCAGAGTATTTTTATTATGACTTATTCCATTAGCACCCCCCCCTTAAGGCATCTGTGGCTACATCCAAGTGGTGGGCTTGCAGTGGGGATTTGCAGCATATCACAATGCCTCTGCTGCAGCTCAGCCATGTCTCCACCTTTTTTCCACTTTGGATCATCTCCAGTCTTCACTGGAACTGTCAGGAGAGAGGCACAAGTCACCGCCCTGCCTTCCCAGGATGATAGCACCCATCACTTCCTACCATTCCATCAGACACCTGAGCACTAATCAAACCCAAGCCATACGGGCTGTAGTCAGTGATTTAGCCATCCATGAGACTGGACTGGAGACTTCTTTAGTCTTGGTGAATAAGGAGCTATGCATAGCAGTGCACTCTCTAAGGCAGTTGCAAGGTTAGCTTTCTTGGCATAGGGTGCTTCAATCAAGGTGCACTGTGAGAAGGGTGGTCCAGGTGCACGCTTTGGGTAGTGCTGGATGGACACATACCTCACAAGTATTCAGAGTAATGCAAAATGTCCAGATATTCCCATACATATTTGGTATGTTGTGTGTTTCTGGCAGATCACTGGGAAGGATGTCACTAAAAATGTCAAGCAATCATGTTTCAGTTCTCTTTAGAGGAGGCATGTTAATGCAAAACCAATTATTCTAGCAATTTTTCAGGTTACTGACTTAGCACTTAGAAAATTTGTCCCTGAACCAAACTTTGCTCCTTTAATTATTTTGGTTTTGTCCCAATTTCTAGTGCTATATAGGTTAGGAGAAAGGGGGACTTGGGTACCTATGATAACACTGTCACTCAGAACTTGCTAACATCTGTGAATTACCTAATTTGGCACATATGCATTCATCAGCAGTGCTACAGTCTTGTCAGCTGTAGGTCTCATCAGCAGCATAACCTTTGAGTCTGTGTTACTTCCCAACTTGGGGGTGGGCTCATTTTAGTTGGCTCCATTGGTAAGCTGGCCATTTAGAGTTTCTTACTTCCTTCTGAGCGGGTCAGGGGAAGATGTTACAACAGCATTCAGCATATTCTAACTCCAATAAAAAAAAAAAAAAAAAGGGAGAGAAAGAAGAGGAGAACGTGTGATGCATTTTTGGAGGGGGGATTATAAGCAAATAATTGAGTTGCAATAGCACTTGAGAGCTAACCTGAGAATTTAGAATATCGGCAACCCTTTAGGAAATGGTTTGCATGCTCAGTTAAATGTGGTTACTAATATGTGAGATGTCTCCTTTAGATGAGTTAATATTAATATGTTTTTATAGGAGCCATGTCATCAGTGCAGGGCTTGAGTGCTACATGGGAGAGCCTAGGCTTGCAGCTGATAACCTTGCTTGATGAATTTACAGTAGGGGTGCATCCACGCTTACACAGAAGAAGTCAAGGCCATTTAATAAGGAGGTGCATTCCAAGGAGACTGAGACAACAGTGAAGAGCAATAAAGTATTTCACAGACCCCCATTTCTGACCCACCTGTCATTATGTAAGTAATAACCTTCACTCAGGCATTGTTGAAAAGGGTACTGTACAGGAGCAGTCAGCCAACAATTATTTGGGAGAATTGCTGGAATCTTTATCTGAGGAAGTGAGGTCATAACTCTCTGAATTATTTATGGGAAATGGTTTGAATACACAGCTGATGGCAATTTCAGAGGGGCATCGTTGAATTTGTGTGTACATCACACTTCACCTGGAGAGGCCTTTCTCTAGCTTCCCTTGGCCAATCGGCATTTTATTATAAGTGATTTAAGAGCTCTGTATGCAGTTGGAGGCAGCACTAGGCAGACTCTTCTGTCAGAAACAGAGCATAATCCCTATGGTGATGTCATTACAGCACAACCCCACACTGTGGTTAAAGACAACATTGAATAGGGGTGAATATGTTCATATTTTTGATCTGGCAAATGTAGAAGGCATGCAACATATTTTGGATGGGGAGGGAACAGCAGCCCGAGATGTAGTATCTGCTTTGGTTGTCACAGAAACAACTTGGGAAGTTTCAACTTCAGAAATGGGACAAATGGGTCATGGGTTTTGTGATGACCTTCCACTGAACCAGTAATCAAGGAGCCTCAATCCTCACCACCGGCAACAGTGGGGGACATTCAATGATAGGATGACAAGTACACACAGTATTTCTGGATGCAGCTCTCTGCATCAAGTGCAATTTCCCTTAAGAGCACACAGAGATCACAGTCAGTCCGGGGCTGGTTTCTCCATTTTCCAGATCCCTAATATGACTCCCCACTGGCACAGCTATAGAGCTGAGATCTCAGCTGAGTGACCAAGCCAAGACCTCCAGCATGGTCTCTGTCCAACCAGTGCATCATGTCCTTGCCCAAGTAGCTGACACACACACTCTTTGAGATTTGATTTACACACACACACACACACACACACACATGGCAAAGGCTGGCACATGTTTACTAGCTATGCCCCTTTCTGCCCAGAATGACTACAAGGTAGTTTTCACTGCCGCCAGTCACTCCTTATAATCTACTTTAGGGGCCTTAACAATGGGTGTCCAATCCTACAGTGTAATATTTATATTAATACAAATTGTAGTTTGAACAGGAGGCAAGGCTATCAGGAGTAGCACACAGTGTCACCAAATAAATATGCAAGTACTCTCAAAACTTAAAAATCTCTACACAGATCAGCCACAATGAAAGGTGTAAATATGTTTAATAAAAAATAATAAATGAACAAGAAAATACTCAGTATATATATTCAAAGTGACATCAGAGTTCAAAAACACAGGAAATATGTAAAGCAACATTGCAAGACGGTCACAAATAAATACAGTAAAATATCTAAACTAAGCTTAACTATATTCCTGACTGAATCTAAGAGAATTATACAATAACCTATGAACTTACTAATAAAGCAAGGCAGGTGTGGTGAATGGATCTTCTAGTTGTGGTCAGGTCCAAAACAGAATGCTCTAAGAGACTTCTCAAATTGATATCTAAAATATTACTGCAAGAATAGCTTGCAAGATGGCATCACTTCTTATTATCTGACTTCTAGTTCCTAGGCAAACCCCCCATTGTTAGAAGCTGCCAACATTTAGCATCTACCTGTAAAAATGTACAGACATGGGCTTTTCCTCAGATCTTTGTTAAATGCTGGAAGTCATAAAACAATTGTATTCCTTCATGCTTCAACAGTAGCAATTAGTTCACCCCAAGAACAATACAAAATCTTCCTAACACAGAATCTGTCTCTCTACCTCTACTGAAAATTTGAGAGGTAGCCTCTTTATTGTGTCCTATAACGTAATTTAATTTCAGCTATTTCTCTAAGGTTTGCTGGACTGAGGTTAACCTCCTGTATTCCAGTTTCTACTGTTAAAATATATACATATACATGTAAACAGTTACAACAGTGCCCGTACATTTCTGTTCTCTTCCAGTAGGGCACACTGTGGATACATTTTAAACACAGCACTTTTACAAATACATTTTCAGTACAAACATCTGTACAGAGCAGTTTGATATGCACATGACATACAGTTCTAATACATTTGTAGCACAAGCATCCTACAGTGGATATACAAGTTTACACAACCCTGTTAAAATGCCAGGTATTTGTAACATAAAAAAACGAGGCCACAATAAATCATTTCAAAACATTTCCCACTTTTAATGTGACCTATAACCTGCGCAATTCAATTGAAAAACAAACACATCTATTAGGAGAAAAATATAAAAAAATAAAGAGCTTACAATATGCTGGTTGCATAAGTTTGCACACCCTTAAACTAGTACTTTGTTGTGTGTGCATACCCTTAAACTAATACTTTGTTGAAGTATTTAATTACAGCGTTCAGTCTTCTTGGTCACATCTTGACTTTTGCAATATTTGCCCACTCTTTCTTTCAAAAGTGCTCCAAATCTGTCAGATTGCAAAGGCATCTCTTGTGCACAGTCCTCTTCAGGTCAACCCACAGATTTTCTATTGGATTTAGGTTTGGTTTCTGGCTGGCAATTCCAAAACTTTAATTTTCTTCTGGTGAAGCCATTCTTTTGTTGATTTGGATGTATGCTTGGGGTCATTGTCATGTTGAAAGGTGAAATTTCTCTTCATCTTCAGCTTTCTAGCAGACACCTGAAGGTTTTGGACCAAAAGTGACTGGTGTTTGGAACTGTTCATAATTCCCTCTACCTTGACTAAAGACCTTAGTTCCAGCTGAAGAAAACCAACCTAAAAGTGTGATACTGCCGCCACCACCATGCTTCACCGTGGGGATGGTGTTCTTTTGGTGATGCGAAGTATTGTTTTTGCGCCAAATGTATCTTTTGGAATTGTGGCCAGAAAGTTCAACCTTGGTCTCATCGGACCATAACACATTTTCCTTCATGCTTCTGGGAGACTTGATGTATTGTTTTGCAAATTTTAGCCAGGCCTGGATGTTTTTCTGTTTAAGAAAATGCTTCCGTCTTGCAACTCTACCCTAAACTCCAGACATATAGAGAATACGGGAGTTTGTTGTCACATGTAGTACACAACCAGTACTTATCAGAAATTCCTGCAGCTCCTTCAGTGTTGCTGTAGGTCTCTTGGCAGCCTCCCTGACCAGTTTTCTTCTTGCCTTTTCATCAATTTTGGAGGGATGTCCAGTTCTTTGCAATGTCACTTTTGTCCCATATTTTCTCCACTTTTTGATGACTGTCTTCACTGTGTTCCATGGTATATCCAATGCTGTGGAAATATTTTTGTTCCCTTCTCCTGACTAATACTTTTCAACAATGACATCCCTTTGATGTTTTGTAAGCTCTCTGCAAACCATGGCTTTTGCTGTAGCAGGCAACTGAGTAAATGTCCGAAAAATCCTACTAGGGCAGCAGAACTTTATTTGTGGTTAATCAGAGTCTCCTTAATTGATGGCAGGTGTGTAGCCAAGAAGACTGAATGGTGTAATTAAATCAAAAGGTGCTTCAACAAAGTATTAGTTTAAGGCAGTGCACACACAACAAAGTGTTAGTTTAAGGGTGTGCAACCTTATGCCACCAGCATATTGTACGTTTCTTATTTTTATATTTTTCCCCCTAACAGATTTGTTTTTCAATTGAATTGTACAGGTTATAGGTCATATTAAAGGTGGGAAACATTTTGAAATGATTTATTGTGGTCTCATTTTTATATATCACAAAAACCTGGTATTTTAACAGGGGTGTGTAAACTTTTTATATCCACTGTATATAAACTAGGTTGATATTCACAAATGGCATATAATTATTTACAAAATTCTAGCTAGTTGTACTGGCAGTACCTCCTTCATTACAGGTTTCATCCACTTCATGTCAGTCATACTAAAGGACACTCAGCAAGCCCTACCATCACTGATGCAATTTCTATTTTCTAGGTGACTCTGGTATGAACAAAAGTTCAGAATGCTGAAGGAAGTAAATATGTCCCTCAAATTGGAAGAGAAGCACATAGACAAGTGGCTCAGTGCAATGATTTATAAACTCAAGTTGTCATCCTGGGACTATTGATGAGCAGAGGAATACAGTGAAGGCATGTTGTCCCTTCCACAGTAGCATGTGTGTTCAGTCAGTCTCTTATTTTGTGCACATTAATACAGAATGTGGGAAGAAACATCCTGCAGTGAAATGTTGGGCCAAGGAAAGTTAGTAGGTTGCCAAGCTCTCTACTGTGGAGGATAGGAAGCTATAACCCCTTTTATAGATTCTGAGGAGTCAATAGCTTCATGCATTCCAACCAAAAAAGGTGAAGGTCTTGGCCAAACTGTTGAGTGATTACGCTGACATTCCATTAACACAGGAAATTTTGAAGGGTTTTACTGTAGGTTTTTCCTTAAAATCAGATGCCACCAAATTCTGAAGTTAAGCAAGAATTCAAAGTCAATTGCCAGGAAAATGATGATGTTTGGGAGGCTGCTTGGCAAGAAGATTGCAGCAAGGGTGATAGTGGGTCCCTTTGTCATTTCCCATTTTCTTCTTATAGAACTTTCCAGTGGGATCATTACTGAAGGAGGAGGAGGGTGAATACAGATGCATTCCTTTGTTATTTCTGCAAGAGACTGCATTAATAAGGAGAAGGCCAAAGTGCAGTAAGTGTGCGTGGCCTACCCCTATCATTCCCCTTTCAAACCTGAGCAGTAGGGCAGTATAACTGATGGGGTCAGTGAGCAGTCAACAACAGATTTCACTGGCATTACTTTCTAAAATTGTTTACTGGGTGAGGGACTTGGGTGGAAAATACTTTTTGTCTGTAGACAGTTTTGTCTCCAAGACTATGAGCAAAAAGAGGGTGTATCGCCTCTCCAAATATGAGGTATTTTGACCAGGTCATAGGGGGTGTGTACCATCACTACAGCAGACGAATGATTTGTTGTCCTTCTCCCCATCCTTGATTCTTGTGAGGTAGCTCGGGGATTTTAGGCCTGTGATCTTTAGGGCTTGGAAACTTTGGGATCTAACTATTTGGCAAATTTAGAGAGATACAACCTAAAGGGATAATTTCCCCATCTTTTATGGATGATGTGAGCAGCATGCCTCATGAAGTCTGTGTACAGTCCACAACACTGTGTTGCACTGATGGTCCAAAGGGCACTGTGGATAGGCCTCTTCTTAGCGGCTGTGGGACAAGCTACCCAGGTGAGGGGGTGATATGGCACATCATCATCATCATGCTAGTACAGCTGACTGATTTTTTTTTTTTTTTTACTGGGGAAGCAAATTTGGGGGACAAGTCTAGCTGAAGAGATCCATTAGTTACTCACTGAAATGCAGAAAGAAGGCAAGTTATAAAAAATACTGACAGACACCAATGGAAATACAGTGTCTGCTGCTCTCCAGAACATATTAAAACTATTTCATGAAAATAATCATGTACCATAACAGCAGTTACCATGAATAACTTCAGTAAAGTGACAAATAGGTGAAATCAGGAAAGAGGCTTGCAATTTCAGGTTCCCTGAAAACTCCAAGTTGATGCCCCCTCCAAAAAGTCTGCTCCCTCATCACACTGAGATATCTTGAGTCACACAGACTGGCTTATAGATGCACTCATATTAGATTATGAAAAGGCTCCGTAATGCTTGGCATTCACAATATGAGTTGCCATTGTAGTCAAAAAATAGATTACATGTGTCTGGCAAATGGTAATTAATCACAGCATCTGAACTCATGCCAGTGCAGTTCCAGTATTCATACAGGCTGCACTCACATGCCTATAATACTGTGATTGGGATAATAGGACAACAGTTTGAAAAGTCTTTGGGGGATGCAGTGTTTCTTGTGCAGTTAATGTGTATACATGTTCTCTTTATGTCAAGCTGTGCTCCACGCCAAACATACTTTCACCTACTGTTTTAGAGCTTTACCTTAGCATAATGCCCAGTTACTCTTGCCAAAATGATGAGCTATTAGTGTATTACCATTCAAATGGGATGGCATTCCATCCAGGGCTACCTGCAAATTCTGGATATATTTTTGTGCAACCATCTGTCATTTACTTCAGCTTTCTCCAGTGGAGAAATAGACATTCACTATGGATCCAGTACAACACTATCAAATGTGTACATCATGAAGTGCCATCCCTTTAGTTTTCAAACCATGTCTATAGAGTTTATGCTTTCTAACATAACATTACACTTTCATTTCTATATTGATTTGCTTCAAGAATAGTCTGTCAGTGGTATTACTTTAGTACCATTTTAAATATTTATCTTCCTTCCTTTGACAGATGGCACAATTTTATTGTATATCAAAAAACTAAAACCAGAAAAGGAAGAAACTGACACAATGGGCAAATAATGTACTATAACTGTTCCTTTTACTAATGACATATTTGCTTATATTTCATATCTTGTAATTTTCTGGCAGCTTTCCCTATGTAAAACCTGCAATATTATGATATATAGGTATATGAACTACATGCTGTGTACTACATCCAGCATGCTCCCATATGTTGTAATACTGAACCATCTTAAGATAATACAAAAATATATATTTTTAATATAGTTACAACAATTAAATGGTCTACATAAAATATGGATCTTTTTAGTTGTGTGGCAAATTGTCTGCATACAATTTACATTGATATTCACGATGGCATCCTTTGAATGTGACAAAGTACTTCAAAATGAAGGTAGTCCTATGTTTTCCTTTCTATGTATTAGCGGTCTTGGAAGCACTTTTCTCTTGATATTCTTTAATAATATAAAGAAAATTAGTCTTTTTAAATGTTGTATAAAATTGTATTTCAAAGCAGGACCTGTTTGTTGAAAACAATCACTGAACTAATTAAGGTTTGGTGCCAAACCATGACAATTTACACAAATATCAGTAAAATGGCAATATGAAATAATACCCCAAAGAGATGGTTAATAAATGTGTTCACATTTTCACTGGATGAGAAAAGCATTAGCAGAACAGGAGGGATTGCTGTCTTGTGAATACTCCTTTAATTTGATGACAGCATCATTGAAGTATAAAACATTAAATAGTACAATTTCCAGAAAGTTTCAAATAACAATAAAATTCTGAAAGAGAATACTTAGATCCATGAGTCAATTTCATCTTCTCTTAGGTTCATTGGTTGGTACTGGGCTATCTGCCCGAAGGCATATATTAGCCCAGCCACGTTGTGCGGTATTCACCACCCCTTTAGTAGTTCCCTAGACCCTTGTACTAGCAGCTAGTACCCTTGGCCCCTATCTAGTAGTGCTGTTGGTGTGATCCCCAGTGTGAACTTTCTGTTACCCATCCACTCATCAAGGTTCCTCTTGAAGAGTGCTAGTGAAGAGTGTCTTATGTAGATCGGGACCCTGTTCCATAGTAAGGGAAGTCTCTGCTAAGGGAATCTATCCCTCCAGCATGTTCTATTCATTGTTGTGTTGAGGTTTATATCCCTAGAGCATGTAGCTCAAGTAGATTTGGTTTTGCTAAGATGGAGCATGTTTAACAATTCTGGGTTGGACATGGCTCTGTACGTTAGACAGAGATCGCCTCTGAGAAAGTGGTATGCAACAGAGAACAGTCTTAGCTTTTTCAATCGTGCTGCATAGGGCAACTATTTGAGGCCAGTAATCCTCTTGGTTAGGTACCTCTGTGGTCTCTCCAGCTGCTGGAGATGTCTAGCCAGGTACATTCCAATTGGTGCATTGTACTCAATAATGGGTCTGATGAGGGAAGAGTAGAGGTGCACCATTACATCCTTAGATCTTGATGCGAACCGTTTCGTGATCAGATGGGTCACATAGAAGGATTTTCCAACCACTTTGGCAACATGGTTATAAGGTATTAGCAAATCAACATCAGTATTTAAAAAATTACATCCTCCACCATAACTGATTTATTCTACAAACACTTCTATAATTTTAATAAAAACGCATAGACCTCTTGAAATATGAATTTATGAATCTGTTGTACACAGGATTCAGTAGGCTGTCCATTTAAATAGTTACTGTCTCTGTCATTCAGTCTCTACTGCTAACTACTGGTCTCAGTTGGGGCTTCACTAAAAGAATACAAAACCATGAACTATGTAGCTAGAGAACTATTTATACTAGTACTACATACCATCTAATGCAATGTGATATTAAGATTTTGTTTTTCCTGAACAGAGACTGCTAATTTACTAAGACACTGTGCATGTTGTCTACACAGAAAGAGACTAAATTTAAAGGACATTAAGGAAACAAATTACATATTTTGTGACTATAGTCTGAGCAATGAAATCAGTGAAAAAAAATCTGTGTACTAAACTTCTGAAATTGAAAGCAATCATTGATATTCAACTAAACTGTAGCTGACTTCTTTTCAGATTTATTTATATTTAAGTCGTATGTCTGTCAGAGCCATTGAGAAAGAGGTAGAGTGAACGGAAGAGGGGACGGGTACGTCAAGGTGCGACTCTTGTCTCTCACATCCCAACATGTTTGAGGCAAAGATCTTGGTAATTTGCATACTTGATTGATAACTATGTCTTTATTGTGACTGAGTATTTATCTGGTCTATTATATTCTACTTTGTTGTATACTGTTGATACACAGCTCTGTGACAACAATGTCTGTGTCTTCTTGTTTCTGCTATGCATCCACTTACTTATAATTTACTGCAAGTCCTAGTAAGCCATAATAAGCAGTGGCAAACATTTTTAATGAGATTACCTCTTCTAGACTGTTTTCTGGAAGAGAAGAGCAGAAGTACATTCACATCAGTTGCAGTTTATGTATAAACAGCAAAGTCTCCTTACTGAGTATACTGTTACATTGAAGCAATTTTGTTTCAAGATAAGAATTGTGTCAAATGATTTCAATGACTGTACCGTGAAACAACTGTAGAAGCTTATGCTGTTTTTTGATATACAATGTATATGTTATATATATATATATATATATATATATATATATATATATATATATATATATATGTGTGTGTGTGTGTGTGTGTGTGTGTGTGTGCATGTGTGTGTGTGGTATAATTATGAAATACAGCATTAAAAAAATAAATTCACATCATGTTGCCACTGTATATATAACATATATATATTTGAATAAATTGAAACAAATAATATACGGCTGGACTTTCAGACCAACATAAATATCGAGATGTCTACACTAATCACTTAAAGAGTTCCAAAGTGTATTATAATATACAGGTAAAGCAGCAGGAATCAACCAAACATAAGAATGGCAGACAAAAAAGGTCCACCTCAAGTAAATAATGATAGACACATTACATTTAAAAAGGGTAAAAAAAAGTAATCTAACAAGATGAACTCAACTCTGAATGTGAAGTTTGGCTCCTTATACATCTGGATTCATAAATAAGGTTGAGTTTTGAAGAGCTATGTTATGTTACTGTAAGTCTTCTATGCTGATGTAGAGTATGCTGCTGTTATATAAGCAGTAAAAAATAATCAAAAATAAAATGTTGATTATTCTTAAGGATTTGTGAGAGAACTATATAGTCCCTGTTCAGTGCTGAAGAAGGTTAGGTTCATGTAAGCCTGATGAGGTTTGAGCACACTTGTAAGGACATGAACAGCAGGCAGTCACTTTATTTGACTGGGAAGTTTAAACAAATCTCTTCCAGACATACTGCATGCAAAAGTCTCAATTAAAAAAAAAAAAAAAAAAAACACTACCTTCCTTCTAGGAAAGGCATAGTTTAAAATAAGTGTGTGCTGGTGTGGTAATCTTATAAATACAGTTGATTAATTTATATATGACCCACTAACCAAACAACACGAAGTATTAATTTTAGACATTCTGAACAAGATCAGTTAGTTCTTTAGCACTGGACAGCCAAGGCGGCACATAATCTGACCTTTTTGAAACAGCCATTTTATGGTCTAACATGATAGCAGTACATCTGAAATCATCTCTTTGAAAAGTGACATTGTGACAGAGATGAGAAATGCTTCTGAACTGAAATTCGCAGATAAGGAGCCATTGTGGGACTATCTTGTCTAAATGTCATCTTTAAAAAGCCTTTAAAATACTTTAAATTCTATTCGAGGATTAAAGAAGCAGTATTAAAGTTGCCAGTCCCTTTCTTTTTCATTATTGTGCAAAATGTGGTCATGAAATGCTTCCACAATGCAAGAAAGTTATTACAATCTCTCTCACTTGCACACACACACATACACACACAATGAAGTGTCTTACACCTTAAATAAACAGCTATAGTATATACTTTACTGTCATAATAATTTGATCTACAGTTATATTATTTCTAAGAAGCATCATACGTGAAGTAAAATGTCAGTATTAAATCAGCTCAATAAGCACAACGGTATATATGCTTGTTTATCAAATTCCATTAAAATCTTCACTAGATATGTTAGCCATAGTACTTACATTCATTCAATCTACAATTGTTTCTTAATTCAGTTCATATTTGTGGAAAAAGGCTATCACATCTAAAACTCAGTGGCAACAAGGCAGAGAATTTAATTCTGCAGACAGCATTAGCACATAACAGGCAATACACATACGCCAGCAGAATCATTAACGCACAGCATTTAAACCTAAAGAAAATCTGAGGGATCGCATATATACCTACAGCATGTCAGAAGGGGTTCTACTAAGAAATATCGACTTTCTGAAAGTTGATGCTTCAACAAAACTGAAAAAATACCCAAAAACCAACAGGGCAAAAAACGAATATTTTTTTCATATTTTCTGGGGAGGGGCATGCTCCCCGCAACACTGATGTGGGAGGTACACCACAGACTTATATATACCAACGCTGAGGTCACACCAACTGAAAGAGAAAAAACATCATCATCAAACAATCAGCATCTACTTCTCAGAAGTCCAGGCCAACACAGAAGGACTCTGGCTGACCAAGTTCACTGATGATTGCAAGCTGGAAGCCATTATTAACTCCCCAAGTGATGTAAACATCCTACAGAAAGGCCTCACTGAGACCAGTGACTGGTGTTAAAACCATGGCTTTAAGCTTAATGCCAAAAAATGCGTCATCATTCCCTTTGGGAAAAACTCAGTTCCTAATTACCACATCGATGATAGCCCACTGAACACTGAAGGTGTTATAAGAGATTTAGGGGCACAGGTTGGCAGCAACCTCTCCTTCAACCACCACATTTCCACTTTGGTCAGAATGTCCTTCTTTGTGGCACATCTCATTACCAAGGGTTTTGCATCCAGGAAGAAAGAGGTCATCATCTCTCTCTCTACTCTTCCCTCATTAGACCAATCATTGAGTACAATGCCCTGTTTGGCATGTACCTCACTAAACACCTGCAACAGCTGGAAGGGTCACAAAAGTACCTCACAAAGAGGATACTGGGCCTTAAACACATGCCCTACATGGACAGACTAAAAAAAAACAGCTTTTCTCTGTCTCATATCATCTATTAAGACATTATCTCTGCTTGACTTACAAAGCCATGTCTGACCCAGCCCTGTTAGAAATGTTACACCTAAAGAAATCCCAATCCCTCCACACTGCATGTTCCAGGGACCTCAGCCTTATTACCACAATCAACAGAACATGCTGGAGGGACAGGTTCATAACCCAGTGACTGCACATGCTCTGGAATAGACTTCCAATACATGTCAAGCAGAGGACCTCACTGGCCCTTTTCAAGAGAGGTCTTGATGTGTGGATGGGGAAAAAGAAAGTTCACACTAGGGATCACTCCAGTGGCTATACTTGATAGAGGCACCAGGAACTAACAGCAGCATGATCCCAGGGCACTTCTGTGGACTAGGCTTGTAAAGGCTCCATGGCCAATGGCCCAGTACACACCTATGAACCTATAAACCTACCTGCATGCTCCAACACCCTACCATTAACTACTAATCACCAATCTACCACAATGCCCAAACAGAATGCACCAATCCATTAAATCTTACCCAATGATGTCTGATAAAGAGAAAACCATCACCCCACCAAGCAAACCATTTGAACTGCCTAACATAAAAATTTTGTAACTGAAGAACTACAAACATTCATTAACCCATCCCTGCCCCTAGCTTTAACCAACAGTGCTAGCTGTCAAAGCATCAAAGCCCCAGATCCACCCATCATCCCATCCTTAACCAAAGAGGTAAACCCCATTAATATGCTACCAACGTATGCCACAAACTCATGCTGCAATAACTCTATCCCTTTATGGACAACCCCAATTCCCCTTAAACATTGCCAAGCCTGCTTCATCTTGACTGTAACATACTTTGGTTACCTTTCCCCTCACCATGCACCAAGCCTGACATGTCCAAGTAAGTACTTACCCAAGTAGGATTACATGTAACCACATTACACACCACTCCAGACTCCAAGACCTCAACTGCAACAGCATCCATCACCTCCCAAGAGCACTTCCTATGGTCCACCAACTGATACCCTTCTGCGCTTCTCATTTGCAAAATAAAAGACAAAATAGGTGCTATACACATCCTCAAACCGAATTCCTTAACTCCACTGCCAGGGGCCAGTTTTCCCATCAATTGCATAGGTGATGAGGACACCCATACATGTCAAAAGCTATGCTTAAAAATGCAACAATACCAAATTAGACTCCTTAATACAAATTAATATTTAGATAAACATATCAAAAAATGCAGATCTCTAGTGTTTCCCCCAAAACACAAATACATACCTGTGTATATCTCACAGCCACAAAAAAAATCTTAGTGGAATGCATATTCAGTCATGTACATTTTTGGTCTCTGTTCATACTTTTAACCATATGGATGCTACCAAAGCAACTGTTGCTGACATGTTCCCAATAATTTCTTAATGAAAATGATAATCAGGAATGTTCAGCTAATATTTCTATACTAACATACATCTCCTCCATTTTGTACAGCTCAGTTTCTCTGCTTTACTCCCTACTTGAAGTGACTATAGAGCTCTGCCTATAATGTGCACAGCTATTAATACTGTAACAGATTAGATCAAGACAGATTCTTCTTCTTCTTTCAGCTTTTCTTGGTTAGGGGTCGTCACAGCAGATCACATGATTGGCAGTGGAGTTTTACAGTGTCGAGCTGCAAGCCTGGTACCCAACCTTCCATGGAAGGCATACACATATGCACTCACATATAGGGACAGTTTAGAGCATCCAATCAAACAACAGCATGCCTTTGGGATGTGGGAGGCAAATGGAGCACCCAGAGGAAACCCACGCGACCACTGGGAGGACATGCAGACTCCGCACAGAAGGGACAGAGTCAAGATGTACATGACCGCTCTAATCATTTACATATCTTTTTGAAAGTCAAATATGAGATGGTGTAATACAAAAAATATAATAAATTCAACTGAGCAGTGCTGAATATTATGTTTTAAGTTCCATTTGTTTTATCATTATTTTTTTATATTTTTTTCTTTTTTTTATATAAAGGATACTCCAGTGTAGCATTTTACTTACCATGCACCAAAGTTTCTAATAGCTGGGGGGGGGAGGGACTACTTCCAAAGATTTCCGGAATTGGTTAATTCATTTTGTGGTTAAACTCTATTTTAGCCAGGGCAACTACCAGATATATGTAAAGCTACTTTCCAGAAAAGCATTTTGCTGCTGCAGCTGGCTTAGAAAAAGAGAATCTGTCAGAAAATTGTAACTGCTATTGTTTCAGCCCACAGAACTGCCATTGCGGTTCCCTCCAATCCCTGAAAGAGGTCGAGGACAATAACCATATTTATTTATTTATTTATTTTTTTTTAGTACAGATATAACTGCTGGTGCTCATAATGAACAAACCCAAATCCATCCAACACATGGGAATCCGCCCCCCGCCCCCCAAAAAAAGGACAGTGACTTTTTTTTTTTTTTTATTTAAAACATTGCTCTTTCCAGATAAAGAGAATAACTGTGTTACCTTTGCAGGACTTTCCTGAAAGGTAGGGTATCTGGAAAGGAATTGTTTGGCATTCCATAAGAGAGAAGTATGCCTCAGACACACACTTCTCCTCTAAGTCTGGGAAAAAACAACCGATAAATGCAACTACTAAGTACGCAGACTGGTAGTCATTTGACCCTCCCCCTTTACATTGTTCCTCCCACAGACACTAAAAGCATACCTCTCAACACTAGAAACATAGCTGAGCCCCATTGTAGAAATGCTGAGAAAATAAGTTTAAAACAGAACTTAAGTGATCAACCCACAGAACTTTTAAAACAAGATTGCAAACTCCACTCTCAAACTTTGTGAGTAGCCATAAAAACAGCTGCACACTCCCACTTCTACAGTCACCCCATGAGAAGCAATGACCCGGATATATATATATATATATATATATATATATATATATTTTTTTTTTTAAATGCCACTAAACAGACTAAACACCAATCCTTCTGAGAAGCAGATCCAAGCCACACAACATACACAACATCCCTGATATAATTGCAGAGCAGCTCCAGCTGTGACTGCTCATGTGCAACAAACACCCATGGCTGGTGTTAATCCTGTGAAAATGCAGCTCCACAGACTGCCGCCACTCTGAGAACCAGTACACACACGTTTCATTAAAATCTGGAGAGAGACATACTTCTCAGCCTCCTAAGCAAGTACCCTGGCCAAGTTCACAAATAACCATGGGACAAAGGTTAGAAACACCTTACCTAAAGCAGTAAATGCACATCTTAGAGGTCCAGCACAGCACCTGGGAAAACTTTCGACCATGAAACCTACCTCCTGTAACGGAGGTAAAAATTGAACAAAAGCAAAGTGATAACAAAATTGAGCCCCCCCAGGACCAGTCTGCTGCTCTCACCAGGTGAGTGAACCAAATAAACTGAAGATGCCAAAGCATCTGCTATTATTGTCAGAAAGTCAGTAACCCCCCCATAACAGATTTGCATTAGCATCATTCTCCTGAAGTATAGCCTTGCAAAACTACCTTACCTAAACCCCATGTAATAAAATGGCTGAAACCATGATACAAAACTGTCCTTCTCTACCAATCTGCACCCTTGAGAAGGATACTAGACTACCCTCCCTCAGTCATCACTGCTGACCCAGCAACAAAATGAGCCCCCCCCAAAAATTATATATATATATATATATATATATATATATATATATATATATATATATATATATATATTATCAACCGTTGTTATTGAACATTACGCATCTCTTCCATAGTCACTATTCTAAGGCCTACCTGACCCCAATAGGTCGTCATGGAGGAAAACTGCTGTAGCAAGTTCACGCCAAAATGTGACGTCTATCCCAGTTACACTTGCCTAAAAGACTTTAAGCCCCTGCTTACCCTTACATCATTTCCTCCTATTCATCCCTCCTTCCCATTTAACGCTATCCTCTCCCTATCCTCTTAATACCTGCTACTCTATTTATCTAACCCCACTTGAAGGTGTCCCAGGACAAATTGGTCTGTTCCAAACCTCATTTATCACTGGAGTACATTTAGAAATCAAACCAGCAATAATTTCCAAAGGAGAAAAGCATTCAACCTTCTGCCAATCATCCTTTTTTTTCCCTGTGGGCTACTGATGCTCAAGGAATTTCTACTCAACACTGTGTAGGAAGCCATCATGAGGTACCCTATAATCTCCTCTCTTTCTAACTGGGATTTGCGTTAGTCCTTAATGTAGCTTTCATTCTTTCCCTCTAACTAAGCAGAGAAGGGTAAAACCTTGTTACTTCAATACTGTCACCCTGAGCAAATTCAGCAACTTTTGCATTCCTTACTCCATGTTTTTCACCACATTGAAAAGATAATGCCAAAACCAGGGCCACCCACAAAACTTGTGTATACATTGCTTGGTAGTTCATTGTCCTTGACCCTTTCAGCCTGTACATATGTGTCTGGCCTCCAACAGGTGTTTATGCTATGGCACCTTACCACATCTTTCACCTCAGGATCGGTGAGCTGATCTTGGCCTCTAACTCCCATCCCTCATCAGTGGAGTCTTGAGAGCTCACAGCCTATTAAACTGAGTCACATGTACTGCACAGGCACCATTTCTCTGTGACACAGAATTGGCCTTGGATTATAAAAGCTGAAAATAACTATTGGGTTCTAAATAACATCAACATAAAGCTCACAACTAATTCCAAATGTATGGAAGGCATGTATTAATCACACACAAATGACCAGTCAGTGTTTTACTGATTTAGCCAGAAGGAAAAAAAAAAAAACTTTGGAAATGGTTCACAGAAGGATTCCAAACCAACACAATAACGTTAATTTTATGAAACACTTCATTAAAGACTTCATCAGAATGATTCAGTGCATTCATGATTCAATTCATTTTTTAAATCTCACTGACAGGAAATGCAAGTATATTTGATTACATTACTTTCTATTTAAATTAAGTCAATCTCAATAAAAGAAATTTTCTCACACTCATCAACTTGTTAAAGTAACATAGTCCAAGTAAAATTTATACTTGTATATCATTTTGTAAAACAAACCTTGTTACATTTTTGAAAGATTTTCATAAAATGCACAAAGTACATCATTAATAATTTGACAATGTTTCTCTCATCAACTTGTGAATCAAAGTATTGTTTTTTTTTTTTTTTACTATATAAAAAAAATTATTGTGCAAAAAAGGTTGTTGTTGTTATTATAGCTTGGCTGCACACATTTTCAAAACTGGACATAGTGACAGCTGTCCATTAAGTCCTGGGTTAGACTTGCACTAAGGTGTAATTGCCATATTAATTCCCAATATTGAAGTCAAGTTTCCCACTGTCTACCCCTAGGGCTTGGTTATACTAGTTCTAATACCCAAAACAAGAATGCACCTTTCTTACAAGTTTTTAAATGCTGATATAGTGCATTTGTTTCCACTTGTTTAGTTATATTGCAATACTGCTCATAATCCCTTGCTTTTAGGGCTCATTCTGTTTTCCCAGCATAGAGTGAGAAACACACATTACAATAGGCAAGGTTCACCATACCATTTGAAAGACAATTAAAGTATTTTTTTAACAGTAATAGGAATGTTAACAATAGGAAGCTTAATATTAGCACGGGTGCCATAAAGTTACACTGATGGCACATACCGCATTTCTAAGTACCTACTTTGTTGTACCCAAGTCCTAGTCATTCTGTATCAGGACTGTTTTCAAAAAGGTTTTTAATGTTGCATCACTTTGTATCACTATGTAAGAGAGGTTTTATAAAAAAGCCAGACATATAGGCAACTTTGAAATAATTCCACAATATTTTTGAATACTGTTCTGTATTACCATCATATCATGGTTGTATCTCAATATCAATGATCGGATGTAATTTGATTCTGTTTCATTCTTAAGAAGTTCATCATATTTTAAGTGAATAAAATGTTCACCCTCCCATTTTGTACCTAGAAGAGGAGTAAATTTGTCATTCCTCCCTTCCTGAATTTCTTTTTTTCAAGTTGGTAACTAGTTGTTCAGGGTACCTCTTTCTAAAAACAGCTTAGACCCATTCTAGTTCCTTTACCAAATCAGCATAATCAGCTATCATGCGGGCATAAAATGTCTGAAGTTTTGGCTCATCCCCCACAGGTTAACCATTATAGTAATGTTTATGAAAACAATGATGTTCAGGTTGAGTCAAACAAGGAACTTAAAAAGGAGGAAGAGACTAGCTTTAATTTACAAGACCCTTTAGAACACCCCCCTCCCCCGAGGAGATAAGACAAATTAAAGAACAAGCAAGGGCTGACCCATTCAGATAATTATCAGACCAGAGGCAGTGCATGACCTCATAAAGGAAGGCACTGGAATGGGAGGTAGAGAAATGTAACTCTATTGTTAATCCTATGAGTGGGAATTTAGATGCTGAAATCATTGAGGAAGATGGATAGTGTATTTTTTCAAGAATTTTCATGTCTACAGCTATAGTACCTTTGAATTAAATCCTGCTCACTTTTCACTTTTTACAAAAGGGTTTACAATCGTGCCCACTGCCAAGACTGATGTCAGTGAAGTGCTTACTTACTTAAAGCTATTTTTGAGTAAAGTTAATATGACAATA
>NC_056748.1:681019163-681174163 GCF_019279795.1 Protopterus annectens
CCTTGAAATTTCTACCTTTCTTATAAACCATAATCAGTGGTTTAGAAAAAGGAGCCAAGAAGATTGGTAAAGCTGTGAATATCTCCCAATATTTAAAATTTGTATTTTTGAATAATCAGTTATAAAAATTGTATTATAAAAATAATGCTCTATGAAAATCAGTATTGTATGTTACTTCTATTTAATTATTCATACTTATAAAACCATTTAGATTCATGTTAGTTGCTGCTCCATTCATATCCAAGATGGGAATATACTTCTTTCCCCAACCCTGAATAACAACTTTTTTATAGGATTAATAAATGCATTTATATACCTTCTCTCCAATAGTAACTTGAAAATAAAATCACATTCAATCACAAAATCATCAAAATTTGAGATCATCCTACCCATTCTAATGAGCTGTCTTTTAACAATATTCCACTGCAAAGACACAGGACAATCAATTAAAAATTCCAAGTAAAAATTGGAGAAGGTACCCTATCTATATATCCTGCTAAAACTATTTGCAAAATCCTAAACATCCAAGTAATGGAAAGCTCCTGTCTGTACCTCGAGGTAAATTTTAGGAAAGTAGTAGTTTGTTGTGTATAATCAATGAAGGGCAAAACAATTCAACAGGCCCAGTCCAGAGGATACAATCATCATTAAGAAGCTGGATATAACAATAACAATACTTATGAGGAATTCAAAATAAAGGTGCATTCCAATGTTAAAAGCATCAAATTGGAAAAAATGGGGGCACAAACCATCCTGACTCCCACCACACTAATCTGTTTAAAAAATTCCCCTTTAAAGTATACATAACTGTTATCTAGACCAAGCTCCATGAATTCAATAATGATATAAGGCTTATTCAAAAGCTGTTACTCAAAAAAATCACAGGAAAGCAAAGCTTGTTCAAATCATTCAATACCAATGAATGAGGAATAAAACAAATCCATGTCTATAGTGGCAAACGAAACTTTATTTAAAAATTTAGTATCCTTAGATGTTACAAAAAGTCCCACAAGTGTTTTAGTAAATGAAGCTTATAATCATAGAAATGTTTAAGTTTCCTATCAATAGGAAACAAACCCTGTTACTCTATGAACTTTTTAAGTTTATAAGAGCAATATTTGAAATATGTCTCTATTTTTGGGCTTTTGCCCCCCCTCCCATTTTCTTGGGCTTTGTCAAGAGATTGAAAGGTATGATTACCTTGTATATTCTAGTTTGAGTTCCATAAGCATATGAATAGTGTGTACATTTCAATGATTTTTTTTTCTCTCATTATGTCTAGGTTTCTCTCATTATAATTGTACTTTTTAAGTTGAGTAATTCAATCCATTAATTGAAGGCTTTAGCTGAGGGAGATCATCTCAAATTTCTAGTAGCAGTAGATTCAGCATTATTTAATATGCAGTTGATACCGCCATCAACTGTTAGACTACCATGAGAATTTTCAATTGTACAGGTTTTATTTTTTTTCTGGCAAGGCTAACTCCCACTGGATGTTGGCATAATGGTTACAGTGTTTATTTTACAGACAAAAGGAATAGAGTTTGAATCTCACTAAAGAAATAAACTGATTTGGTTTAAAATAGTCCAAAAGGGCTGCTAGCCTAGTACTTACTTATGAATCTTCACATTTTTGAACAATCTGTGGCATATCTACATTAATCATAACACCAAGAAGGGGAGCAAAAGAGAAAAATGCTGTCCCCTCTTCTCTTCCAACCAGCCTGACCCCAGGCTGTTCCCCCTCTTCTACCAAAGCACTTCCACCATACTCTCTAAAAATAATTTCAAATGTACATTAAATAAATCTAGGCCAATGTCACTCAAATACACACCATCATTTCTAAACCAAACCAAATCCTTGTCATCAAAATCTTGATATTCAATCATATACATGCCCAAAGCTCCTAACTGTAGAGCCAACCTATGACTAACAGCCCTCCTGGTCCACTCCAAAGCATGAAAACTAGCAATATTCCTCCAAATTAAGTGTAGTACCATACTATACACATGCCTGGACATAGTGTTGGCAAGATACACAAATCCTCCCTTATCTTATCCACCAACTGCTTCTTAGGAATTATTCCCAAGTCATTACCACCTAGGTGTATTGCCAATATTTGAGGAAAACCTAGCCGCAACTTTAACATTTTAACCTCATGCATAAGCTTAGTCCATCTAAGACCTCTAATCCCATACCAACTGACTGAATACCCTAATTGAGACAATCCCAAGTTCTTTCCATCCTAACTTCTGCCCTTTTCTCTGCCAAGTGGAAATAGGAATGGCCCAAGATGACAATCTGATTTCCCTTTGAGACAAAAAAATTAATGCAATTGAATCTGTTATCTAATATAAGATAAAAAGGCATTAGAAGACCACATCCCCACTCCTCTAATAACCTCAATAGATCTGCCTTCTCTTGCTAAATCTGAAGCCCTCCTGATACAGAAAGAATGAGCTGCAAACTTCTCAGCTGGAAAACCCATACAACAAAAAGCCCTCCTTACTACCTGTACAAAACACACTACTTGTTACAATCCTTCCAGCTCTTGAATGAACACCAGATTGTGAGGACACGCCACCTAAGTCTGCATGAACTCTGCAGCCAACCTACCAGACAAAGCCCTACATTCCTACATACCTCCCAACCGTACCAAATTACTCAGTTTTTACCAAGTTTTGGGGTCCAAATAATGGATTCCTGAGTGGCACACCTTCATTTACAACTTTTCCAGCTTATTTCTTTTTTCCAGCTTTTGGAGCTGATATCACATGCGCAATGACGTCAGCTCCGTGAAATACCCTACCTGTTTGTTGGAATGCTCAAACAACATGCATGCATTCATTTCCAGCCAGCTGCAAGGGGAAACAACATGTGTGCATTCATTTCCAGCCAGTCGGAAGGGAATGGAACTCTGGAACTAACTCCTTTGCTACTGTTTCCGAGAACAGAACAAGTGACTACTGCAAAGTTAAGCCAAGCCAAGGGAAGAAACAGAACAAACGTGCATTCATTTCTGGAACTGAAACTGCTTAGCTGGCCATTGAACTCATGCAAGGTGGGTAAGCTACAGTTTCATTTCAGAGAATGAATGGAACTCCTGCAAAAGACTGTATTCCTTTTGCCTGCATAGCTAATGTTTCCCTAAGAGACGTATGTGTGTGTCATTTTCTGGATATTTCTGGCAAATTAGTGAAGGATTGAATTCACTAAATAATGGCAGGCATTTGAATTTCAGACTGCATATTTTTCAGAAAATAAATGGCAACACAAAACCTTTTATTTTAGCAATTTTCTAAGTTTATAAGATAAGTATTTCAAATTTGTCCCTGTTTTTTGGGGCTGTATTTCCCCATTATTGGCTTTGTCCAGATTTTTTTTTTGTTTTTTTTGTGCTAAGAGGTTGAGAGCTATGGCGAGATGTGATAACCAAATTCTGCATTCCCCCATTATTGGCTTTGTCCACGTTTTGTGTGCTAAAAGGTTGAGAGCTATGGTGAGAAGTGAGAACTGATAACTAAATTCAATGAATTATAGCCATTAAAGTTTCAGTCTTCCTATCTTTCAGGAAACTGCTGATTTGACGTAGTGGTATGTTGCTCTGACCGTAGTGCATAGGGTCCTGAGTTCAAGTATTGGCAGTGAAATGCATGGTGGTAGCACAACATATTTTATTCTAGCAACTTTCCAAAATTATACAAGCAATGTTTAAAATGTGTCCCTGGTTTTTCTGCTTTTGTCCCCCACCCCCCAATACATTTTGGCTTTTTTCAGATTTCTTGTGCTGTAAAGTTAAGCAATACAGTTGACTGTCAAGTGGATTTTACAAGGAGCTGAGATCTTCAGGGAAAGAGAAGTTTAGTGCTGCTTATGCTGAGTCTGCTTGCAGTGTTAATAGCATAACAGGTTAAATACTTGCTTTTGATGCAGAAGGCTGTGGGTTCTACGCCCACAGTATGTAGATGCATTGCAGTTACTGTACTGTGTTGTTGCACTTTTAAAGGGGGTGGGTGTAACAAATCAAGGGTGTAGCTACAGATACAACAGAAGTGAGAAAATGTCATGCACAAGGGCATTTGTGCCTCAGTGGAATGAGCAAAAAATATCATTAACCCAAATTCAGGAACACAAAATCAGAATTATGTTCTGTGCTACATTATTAAGAAAAATATATTTTTTAAATAAGTACAGTACATATTTCAGCATTCAAGATAAAATATTTTTCAACAGCAGACAGTGGAGAAGCAAGAGTGGCAAGTTAACAGCACCTGGATTACAATGATAGTTTTGATGCTTCAGGATGAATGTAGGAGAGGGTCTGTCAGTACTTGGTCTTGGACTAAAAATTTGAAGTCTTAAAACATGCAGTTTGCCCAGTTTACTTTGGTGTGCATTTATAGCTATTGAGTTGGTCTGATAACACAAATCAGAGTAAGTCAAGCAAAAAACTGAAAATGAAAATAAGTTTGAGAAGCTGTGCAAGATGCCCATGGCTTACACTACTGTCATTATTTATATATATATATATATATATATATATATATATATATATATATATATATATATATATATATATAGTGTGTGTGTGTGTGTGTAAGTAGGCTTTTATGATGGAAATGTTCTGGATTGGGCAGTTTTGTCATAATTAGTTCATGCATTTTGTTTCATTGCCTACTGGAAAAAATTTCAAACAATTTTAAAATGTGCTCTACAGTGTGCTGCATTCTACAAGGAATATAATTTAATAAAGTAAGGAAGGTGTATCAAATAACAGATGCACATTTCTTGTTTTGGGTTCAAGGGGCCTATGATTTGAAAACAGCCCAAAGGTAATCTTTATCCACCACTGGCCACCAGATGCATTTCCTTTGGATGTGGTGTGGGTTTCAATGCTGTTTTAATGAATGTGAGTTTCAAGGGCAGATAAATTTTAATGCTAAGTATGTTTTCATTGTGAGACAGTATTGCTTTGTTTAGCAGATATCTATTAGTGTTTGTGCATTGTGCTATAAAATGTAAATATAAAATCCAAATAATCATTGTAGAAGTAAAGCAGTGTGCACATTAGTGTTTATGGTAAATGGGGTGACATAGTCAGGTAATGGGACATTGGAATGGCTGCAGGGGGACTCTGGTGCCATATTTTGGTTGTCTGTTCTTCAGTTTGCATTGGTAAGCTGGTATCCTACAATTCCATTGGAGTGGGTGGGATTGCATAATTATGTATGCAAATTTTATGTCAATTAACAAACAGATTTGTACCTATTTTTCATAGGCCTTGTCCAGATTTTTGAGGTCTCCAGGTTGAGAGGTATGCATTCCTATCTTTATTCAAGACTATCAATGCACATTTCCCCAACTGATCTCCATAACTCAATGTGAACCACCTTTGAACAAATTGCATCCCTCCAAATTAATGGCTCTAACAACTCTGACACACAAAAATATCAAAATACATCCATACACTCAATGTAACCCACATAACATGATCAACTGACTCCCTCTCCACTAACACCAAACCCTTCATTAAGGCTTTCAAAATTTGCCTCATCAATGGCCAATACATATCCATAGTCTCTCCAGCCACTCTTCCCCATCCTCTCAACATACATCCCACCAGCCAAGACTTTGTGAAATCATGCAACCCGGCCTCCTGTGCAAATACACAAATTCAACTTAACTGTTTGTTGTGCCTTACTTTGACCCCAAACACCTGCCAAGCAGTGAAGGAGCAACAACTCTGACCAAACCCCCTTCTTCCTCAGGTAATTGCAATACAAATTTATCAAAATCATAAAGTGCCCTACTATAAGCCTTCCTGGTGGACACTGCTCATGACTGCTACACCGACCTCCTGGTTATGTCAACCCAATATGCCACACCTCCTCTGGTAACAACACCAGCACCTCCTCTGCCCCCAGAGCCAACTGACAAAATCAGGAAAACTGAAACTGAGACATATTGTCAGCTATCGCATTTTGCACCCCAGCCTCATGCACCCCAGTGAATGAAAAATTAAATATCAAACTCTGCAAGCCTAATTTATGTAAAACTAACAACAGCATTACCAATCTAGCAGTGTTCATCTGCAAAACCTATGTTATCTGAAAGGGAAATTATCCTCTTTCCCCACAGTAATTCCTTCCAAACTACCAACACTACCAAAATTGTCATTAATTCTAAAATGCAACATCCATTTTCAACACCTCCTTCCAATCCAATGGCCACTATGCTGCAAACCATTTATCTGCAAAAAAATGCCCCCATTACAATACCCCCACTGCAACCATGATAAACAACTGCAGTTCCTCTTGACCAACCCAATCTCTGCCAAAATGAAACCCAATTAAACTGCTTCAAAAAAGATAGCCAAAGAGCCAAATCAGCCCATACCAACTTGCTAACCCTAACCCAATGATGTTTACTCTTCCCTTCTTTCACTAAAAAGGCCAGTGACCTGCAATAATAATGCCCTGGATGAACAGCCCAGCATGCAAAATTCAAAAACCCTAAGAGTTCCATGACCACCCAAATGTATACCTTAACCTTACACACCACTGCACCAATCTTCTCCTTTAATCTATCTTATCCATAGTGAAGCAAAATAATCCACATCCTGCATCCACTAACAAACCCAAAAAATCCAAAGCTTTAGCTGGACCTTCCAACTTATGTTGGGCAAATGGCATCCCTAACTCAGCGCACATCCCCAGGAATTCTTGCAATCCTTTGTAAGCTCCCTCAAATCCCTTTACCCACTAACAAAAAATAATCTAAATAATGTACAGCCCTCGTTGTACCCTCCTACTGCTGCCACACCCAAAAAGAACCCTACTAACTTTCTCAAAAGTAACATAGGCTATGGAGCAGTCCACTGGCATAGCCTTACTGAAATAAAATTTGCTCCCTGCTATCATGACCAGTAATGACCACTCCTTCTCTTTTAGTGGCAAAAGTGGATTCAATATCCACCTTCACTAACCACAGATCCTTAAACCCCCGGATAACCTTCACAGCATCAAACAAAGATGCATAGCAGACGTTAGCATCCTCAACTGAAATTAAGTCACTCACCAAACACCTTACCAGGTACGACTTATGGTGAATCAACCTGAATTCGCCATCCACCTTCTTTGGAACCAAACCCAGTAAAGAAACCTTAAAACTCTGAAAGCGAGGGCTGTCAAATGGCCCCAAAAACCTACCCGCTTATCCTGCCTTTTCTACTAAGCACAGCAGAATATACCCCTTACTCCTTATAGATCGCACATTCCTACATACCACCCCAACCCCCACCATCGATTTAACAGAACCACCCCCCAAAGAAAATCAATTATTTCTTCTCTAAGAAAGGCAACAAGAAACCGCTGGAGCATTCTTTGCAATACCTCCTCCTTAGTGGGGGAATGCAATGCCAGCCCTTCCTCTAATAATCCTAAAGGACAACCCCCGTAACCCTCAAAATTTTCCCCTTCCTCTAATGTTCTGAAACCCTTGGGAAGGAGAAAAGCCCCCCTCCACTAAAATTGAGCAGGACATCATCAGATTAAATTCTCTCCATCCACAATGAACCGCTGGATGATTCCCCCCATACTTCAAACATACATGTGAAAATTTACACCCAACCCACAAACAACTTCCAGCTTTAAAAGCCCAACAAACTCTACCTTGTTTGCTTCTTGAACCTCTGGTCATATCAAAACCAGGGATTCCCAGGCCTCAATCACTGGGCCTCTCATATTGGAAGAAAGTAACCCAATGAAGGTAATGCCGAAGATGTATCCTTCTGTAACAAAACTGTCATATAATAAACAAATCCTACTACCCAGTTATCCAATGTCCTATGCCACAGTATACCTACCCTCTTCCTCCCTAATGCCAGGAAGGCAGCCAACAGATCTTTGCTTTTTGCCATCTCAAATTCTGCAGACAATGAACCCCTTCTGCATCTATTAATTCAAAGACATTGGCACAGTCCCTGTTCCAAATCACTGTAGGTGGAATGTCAGGAGCCACATGCCAAAATCAGAACCCACTTCCGAAAACAAACCTTAACTGCCCATCAACCCAACAATGTCATCCCTAATTGCTTCTTCCTCACTCAACTCCTGACCCCCCTGTGCATCCCCACTAATCCTCACTATATCCCCCAATCTGTGACAAAGGCCATCCTCCGATTTCTCACCACCATGCCCAATACACCCCAAACCTGCCCTCCCTAACTAAACACCCAATGCCAAATCATTACCTGATGCTCTGTCCAGAGTCACTCCAGCCACTGATGAATCAACTACAATGACCTCTCTCGATAGACGCTGTCTCTTACTGCGAGTCACAGACCTGGTCCTCTCTGCTGGACAGCATTACTTTTGGCTGGCTTCACCTGCATGTTCCTCCATCCCAGAGTCAGCATTCAGCACCTCTTGGAACAACTCCTAAGCCTGCGTCACAATGGCCTCCCACATTTGCTGAAGACTCTACATATTCATCATCTCCAACAAAAGAAAAAGGTTATTAAGACAATGATTAAAGAAGTAACATAACTCTAATGAGAATGCAAGGTAGGAAAAGACGACAGACCCAAACCCAAGCAGCACTTGAAATTTAGTATTAACCATACAAGTTTGTCCTCCACCTCACCCCTTATAATGACAAACAAAATAATTACTACACTACCACATTAAAAAAAATAGTTCTCTCCACAAGGAACCAGTGCCAGTGGGGCCCTACCTGTCCCCCCCCACTGGTTTACAGGGGAATACAACACAGCCAACCAAAAGCATTCCATGCAGACATGATGTCACTCGCTCAACCAGCCTGTAAAGCAAGCTAGACTGCAACACACCATTCAAAATTAGTGAAATGAGGTTACAATATTTCAGAAGCAATGACCTCCAAGTTGCTCTCCCAGAGGGACAGATGTGGGACAAATACACTCAAGTGTGTTGTTCAACCTCTATAAGAATTAAATCACCTAAAGGATCACACTAGAATCACTTGGCATTAGACATATGCCATGTACATATCCTAGACGTAATTACACTTGAAAGGGGCCTCCCACAGTGAACACTGCAACAATGATGCTGCAATCCCACACTCAACTTCATGAATAACAAATGGCCAATGGCCATTCTAAAGTATTTTAACTACAGGGATGCATGCAGTTTCACAAACACCTCACATTGGCAATAACTTGCACAGTCTCAAAGTTGGGACAGGGGCCCACAAAATCCCAAAGGAAAAGAGGCATCCCATGGGATCAAATCATAATCTCCCCTGGTTTCCTCCTCTCTGCTCTTCCTCCCTTTTTCTTTACCCCACTTTTAAGTTAAGTACATCATTCATCAGCTTCTATTCCAGATAACTCAGCTGCTCCCAATTTACTATAAATTGGATGGTCTTGCATACTGAACTATGGTGGCAGACTTGAGGAAAGTAATGGAATAACTCAAAGCTATCAAGCCTTCCCTGAATAACGTAACCAATATTCTTCAATCTACTGCAGTTGCCTTGTAGCAGATCATGGTAACCATGGCAAAAAAAAAAAAAAAAAAAAACCATATGTCAGCACTTGCAGCCAACCCTTACTCACAGGTTTCCATTCTTATCCTGTATATTTATTTCTATTTTTTTTTTTTTTTATCAGTTCCTAACCTCAGTTTGCTTCTCAACAGATAAACAGTCAATGGATCTGAGCTACAGTGTGCATGCACCATAACAAAACTTATACTTGGCTGTTCCCCAGCCCACAAACAGCCTGGAACCCCACCAATGATCCACCACTCACCACCAATGAACAACACATCAAAATTAAGCCACTGATCCCTATAACTATTTTGTCCTTTCATCCCTGCTACAGGTACCTAAATGTACACACTTCATCAATGACCACAATGACTTTGGACATTATCTCCTTCCAACCTCCACCCAATTAAAAAAGCGGAGGTAGCACAGATTCCATGAAATAACTAAAAGAAGACACACTGGAAAGCAGGAGAATATTTAATAACAGATAAGGGGGGACTCATGACATCACACCATCTTTGAAGGAAAAAAACAACTGCACACCACCACTTCCCAGCCAATGGACAGATCGGGAAGCTGCTGTTCCTACAAAACATACACCACCATTGAATGAAGCTGACAGGCTGTCTACACCTTTAACTGTTATCCGACATACTTAACACTCTAAAAATACACACCTGAGCCACCCCATTCAGACTACCCAAAACCCATATCAAATAAGCCTCAAGAAATCCATATTAACCAGCAATGATGAACAAAAGCCATCTCTGATTAGATAATAAAATGGCACCAAATCCAAATAACTCCTAACTAAAGTAGTCCAAGTCCTACCTGCACACCTGTATCTACAGGTCATCATGGACGTGATCTTTGCTATTGAAAGCTCACACCAAAATGTGACACTACTGCCCCCACTACACTAATATAAAAACTAGACCCCACCCTAGATCTACTTCACTTCATTTAACTCCACACAAAATTAACCCACAAAACATTTTGCAAGCAGGAAACAATACTTTTTATTGCACCAAAATAACAAATGGATAAGCGCTTTCTTCAAGAATCTTCTCAACTTCATCAGATAAGAGCCACTCCGTAAAAACAATTATAAATACATTCTGCAAGTCCGTTAATTAAGAAATAAACCAGTCCCACCACATCCTCAAAGAAGGACCTCCACAAACTCATGAATATTAATAAAAAGCAGCCCATAAAATATAAAACATAATATACATATAAATACTGTCAATAACATCTAGAAGTCAGAAACAAGTGCAAATATGCTGAAAAATATATATTAAATATACAAAATATGTAAAAATGTAATAACATTATTTACCATATTTCATTACCTCGCCATCACTTTTAGTTTAAAGGACAAGCAATGGAGGGGCAATCATTTAATCCTGGCCACTGCCCCACATTTAGGCAAACCTGCCATAATAATTCCTTCTTTTCCAAAAGCAGGCCCCAATGAGCCACCCATTTTATCTAGTTCAACAATGTCCACAATAAAAAATCTGAAAGAGTGGTCTAGTTTTATATGTGCAGTGTTTACTCAGAGCATTTGTGGGTTTTCCAAGTCTAATATCCCTTAAGTGATCATAAATTCTATTTTTAAATTTCCTCTCAGTCTTTCTAATATAGAAACATTCACATAGGTTACACAGTGCGCAATAAACCATCATTTCAATATGGTAATACACCTTCTTGTTCACCTATATTCTAAATCCATTCAACAGAAATTCATGGCCTTCCATTACATAACTACACTGAGCACAGGATCCACATTTTTTTCATTGAACCTGTCGGTATAACATTTCTGTTAGATTCTAAAATACATTTTAAATTCTTCCCTCTCTTAAAAACAATATTCATTTTAGTCCCAACACATTATCTGATGTCCCTATCATTAAGCAATATAAGCCAATTTTTGAATAAAATATCCAAGACATCCTTGCTGTTGCTATGGAAGGTGGTAATGGAAGCACATTTAACGTTTTGATTATGTCCAACAGTGGATGGGGTCAAATTAGTATCTACACCTACCCCATTCACCAAGCAACCATCAGTGGGAAGCATGTCCTGATTAAGAATCACCTCCTGGTCACCCAACAAAGGCCTAAAAAAAACTTTTTCTCTTTTGTTAACCACCTCAATCATAACTTCATTAAGAAGCCATAGCGGGTAACCTCTTTTAAATAACATAGCTTTCAGATGGTCACACTCATCCAAAAAGTTAACAAACAGTCTAACCATCTGGGCTGTTCTTATGAATTGGCCATTTACTACCTCTCTTCTTTATTTTTAAAGGGTGTGCACTATCAAAATGCAAAAAGCTATTCAAATAGGTTGCGTTCCTGTTAATTTGTGCTAAAAGGCCTTTAAATGGAACTCTTTTTTGAGTAGACCATCCAAATATGCTATTTTTTCATTATGAACATCATGTGTATACTTAAAAAAGTCATTGTACCATTAATATATTCTAAAAATGGAGGTATCTCATCTCTTGGACCATTCCAACAGATGAAGACATCATCCAAAAAATGTGTATACAGTGTGCAAAACTTAAACCATGGAGTGCTAATTAAAAATCTATTTTCCCATTCCAACATAATTATGTTAGCATACAAACCACCACATGCTGACCCCATTGCCACGCCTTCAATTTTGAAAAACAGTTCATTATCAAAAAAATGAAATTATTTGTAAGTACCAGTTCTAACAAAGTCTCATAGGTGTTAACCAGAGTCTGAGAAATACCTTTCCCCACCAAACAAATCACAAAACCATTCCATGCCTATGGCATGCAGTATTACCATGTATAAATCTCTGACATCAATTGTAATAAAATTAACCATTTCATCAAATTCCAACAAGTTAATCTTTTTCAAAATGTCCCATGAGTCCTTGCATAACAAAGGTTCATGTTGAACTAAATCCTTCAATCTGATGTCTAAGAATTTGGCTATGGGGTGAGTAATAGAACCCCTGCCATCGACTTTGGCGCATGGATGGGTTGCTCCAAATCTTTATGCATTTTGAGTAATCCGAAAATTGCAGGAATCCTGGGTTGTGCTATATCAAAATTAATAAATCCAATTCCTCTCTTACTTTTCACATAACATACAGAAAAACATGATCAAAACTACAGCATCCCCCTTCCAATCCTTAATGTGTAACATATCTATTTCTCATAATTTTCTTTTCTTCAAACTGACATTCTAATATCCCAATGGAGAAAAGATTAGTACTCAATAAAACTATGTCACTTTTTCTATTAGTGAAATAATATATTCCACATTTCCTGGATTCTCATTCATCTATTCCATTCCTCTTTCTCATTTATTTTCCTTAAAGCATATATACATACTTCCTTTAATTATATATCTGAGTAATAAGTGTGTATTCCATCTCCAAAACAACAGCAGCATCTGTTTTATCTCATAAGAAAATATGAGCAGAAATAATAGTGTTTTTAATTATCTTTAAAGCTAGTAGCATGGAAGAATGTAGACATTAATATAAATACTTATTTATTAAGCTATGTACATTCTGATTGTATATGTAACCAGAAATTGTATATTTTGTCAATCAGACAGGAAGGGTATCAGTCCTATCCTATATAAAAAACATAAACAAACATATCCTAATAAAAACTCTTGCATATACCTTAACATAACTAAGTAAATAAATAATGGTAATTATGTTTATGACAGATTTACAATGTCCAAACTCTGAATTCCATCACTCTCATAATGTAATGCTACTTTATCATTATAATCAGAACCAGGAAGCTCATAAGACCACAAATCTGCCAACATCTCATCAAACAATATGTAGTGATGTTGAAATATTTTACATTTCTATACAGATTCCTAAGAGTGCATTAATAGTGATGATAGGTAAGTAACAAATAAAACTACAGTTTGTTGAATTTGTATAAATATACAAGACTTCCTTTTTTTACTTAAAAGGAACAACCCTTTAGATTACCTTCCACTGAGTGTGTTTACTACCCTGCAATAAGCAACCAAAGTGAAATATTTCATTGCATATAATAAATTACTTTATATACTTTGAATTCCTTTTATAAGCCAAAAAATAGATAATTACACAGCATAAAGTGTGCCCATAAATGAAATCCACACTATTATAAATTTTATAAAGTATTCAGAACTGCCAAGATAAGCAAGTATTTGATCACACTTTAAAGCAGCAATTATGTTGTTAATAAACTATAATCCAAATGTTTGTGTGTGTGAGCATATAAGAAACACTGTTCCGAGCTCACTTAAGGGTTTTAAAACTTTAAATGCATTGCAGTGAGTGCTGTGTTATAGTGCTCACACTATGAGCAGGAAATCCAAAGTGAAGAAAAAAAATGTAAAAACTAATATTTAAGTCAAGAATAATGACCAATCCATACTAGCTACCTCCCTCAAAGTATCTTTAGCAAAACAATAAGCATGAAGTAACAGAACTGAAGAAGATAAATCACTGCTGTTAAACTGTAAATAAAACAATTTGTTTGTAGTAAAACAGCAATACCTATACATTATTCTAAATTTACTATTTGTTATAGTTTATAAGATGTAGCCAAATTATTAATATTTTGATAGTCACACAGAGTACTAAGAGAAAAGTAAAAGTGGATCCTCTCCTGTTATTAGTTTAACTGTTGTCAGTAGAGGAGAACACCTTGATTTTTGAGCAATATATAACTAAAAATATATATATATAGAATGAAACTTAGAAAATAACATTTGAATACATATATTTAGTAAATAATATTTACTTCGTTAAGTTCTTGATACATATAATACATATTATCAGGTAATTTTTTTGTAAATTCTTGGAAAGTTTTAGTGTTGAAATAGAAGTATCTGTGTTTTCTTTATTTTTCTTTGTATCTAATCAACCTGGAATTTCTGTAGATCTTTTAAGAGTGGGAGAATACCAGTCTGTATCTTCTGCAATGTCATAATATATATATATATATATATATATATATATATAAAGACATTACGTCTGCCATTGTGTTGAAAATTCTTGATTCATTCTGATACCAAATTCTTATTCTATCGTACAGCAGTATAAGTTTGGCTTTTATTTTGATTGTTTCAGCAACTTGATTATTGGCCAACATTTCTCTCTTTTCGCAATTTTTTTCTTTATTCTTTTTTTGAAAAACAGTCAAACAGTCACTGTCAAATCTAATGCTATGTTGACCAAGCCTTAAAGGCTACTTTATGATAAAACCTTTTGCCCAGGCAATTCATTATCAGGTAAAGACAGGCATTTTACTACAATGGATCTTGGTGTAGAAACAGATTGTTTTCCAAGGAAACAATGTGCTTTTTCAGTGCCATAGGAGAGACGCTCCTGTATGTTTAGAAACTTTAGAATCCATGAAGACATATAGGAAATCCTATAATCTCCTTCTGTTTCCTCTGGCAACCCAAATATTCTGGTATTACATCTTGCCTCTCTATTCTCTAAATCTCCAGTTTATTTTGAAGCCAGGTGTTCTGTTTAAGTAAAAAAACTCAGTTTGAGGTTCTTCTTCTTCAAGACTGCTCTATAAATTAGAAAATGCAATCTCCATGTCAAATATCTTTGATTGTCCCATTGTATCATTTCATTTAATGTATTCATTAGATTAAATCTGTTTTCTTTTTAAATCATTTAGATTTTATTGGAATCTATCCATCTTCAAAGATACTTCTTGTAAAGAAGAAATCACAAGATGGAATCTATCCATCTTCAAAGATACGTCTTGTAAAGGAGAAATCACAAGTTTTAATTTTTTTTTTCAAAGAGTCAGAGTGAGAATATTTTGAAGTACTCATGATTGTTTGCTCTCTGGAGACTTCTTAAGGTAAGTTTGACAGAAAAATTTTAAAAATCCTCATTTTTTCACTTGCAATAATGCACAATATAATAAAGCTAATTGTTAGACAACTGTAGTTTTAAATCAATATTTTCCAAGTATATAATTAAAAAATGCAGAGCTCTTAAAAGTTGCTGCTTTCAGTTAGCCATCATGGATTTGTCTCCAACTAGACATACTTTAATCCTGCATTGTTGTTTAAAAAGGAGCATTTAATTATGCTGTTTCTCTGTGTATTTCTTCTGATAAAGTGTCAGTTATTGCGGTGAGATGAAAGCATGATCATGTACTTTTCAGCTTCTTTCTTTAACACTAGAACTATGGGTTTCATCTGTAAAGTATCATCCTAGGTTGCTATGCTTCTCTCATACTTGTGAGCAGATGTCTCCTTACAGGGTAACAATTATGAAACTGAGGGAGCTGCTGATGCGAAGGGGGATGTGCTCCTCTTGGAGACATCAACAAAATGCACCTGTACCACTACTTTCAAGAAATGAATAGGCCATGGAACTCTAACCTAGCTTTGACTACCTGTACCCAGTTCCTGTAAGATGAACGGACCAATTGAATACCAGTAGTAGTATCATCAAGTGAGGTTTTCTGGGCTGAAGAAAAAAAGAAAAAGATTTTTTTTGCAGACACTTGATATGGGTGCCAGGTTTATAAAACATCTAATGAGGTTCTTGAGTGCACACAGAGAATTACCAGAGGTCACCTGGGGATTATTATCAAGGGCAATTACTTCCTTTGTGGTGAAATATTTGTTCACTTATACGTGAGTAGGGTTGTGGTAATTTTTAAGTAAGACAACTCTGCTTGTAAAATATTACCTTTGCCATTGCACAAATTTAATTGTTTTCTATTTAATTCTTAAAAGTTTAACTTGTTAATTTAATTGCAACTACAGAGAAAACATATTTGCAACTTGATGTTTTATTCTATACACTGTGCCCTGCCATTAGCACACTGGCATATCATCCCTGGCCTGCTTACCCAGATCGAAATGGCTTACATATTTTTTTCTGAAAATTGTTGGAATTAATGCATTTGGAAATTTAATCACCTTATATTCACAATCACCATCACATTTCTATCAGTTATACAAGTATCTTGCAGACAAACCATGTCTGCATTTGTTATCAGATGATCAGTGGCCACCACTTTCTCCTCTTTTAACCTCTTCATATATTTTCCTTCAAAATGCAATAAACTATCCCCTTAACCCAGATAATTACAGACCAATAGCACTAATGAATGTGGATATGAAAATTTTAACATCAATTATAGCATCGAGACTAAAGAAGGTTTTGATATATCTAATTTCTAAGGAACAAGCTGGATTTATGGCAACTAGACAAACCAGCGATAACACACTTACACTGCATAATATGATGACGTATGCTAAAAAAAACAACTTTAATATCTATGCTCTTATAATAGATGCCCAGAAAGCATTTGATAGAGTAGACATAAATTTTTTGTTTGATGTGTTACCCTATTTTAACTTGCCCCAAGAATTCATTCAGATACTACAAATATTATATAGTAATCCATACACTACGCTATACATCAATAGGACTTATTCTAACAGAATACAGATTAAAAATGGTACTCGTCAGGGTTGTCCCATGTCCCCCTTATTGTTTAACCTATATCTAGAACGCCTATTTTTATATATCTAGCAAAATTTGTATCATAATGCACCAATAATTTATAGGAATAAAATATTAATGTCAGCATTCGCCGATGATCTTATTATTTATTGTACAACCCCAATTTCAGACAGTGAAAAGATATTAAAGCTCATAAATGAATTTTCAGTAGTTTCTAATTATAAAATTAACTTACAGAAAATGAATATCTTCCCATTAAGAACCCCAAAACCTTTTTCACTAATGGCCCTGATGGGGAAGTTAACATGTAAAGAAAATATTAAATATTTGGGTATCAACTTCTCTACGGATAATAAGGACTTTTATAACAATAATGTTAAACGAGTATGGGAACACATAATAGCTGATTGTGACAGATGGAAGAATTTAAAACTACCGGTATTAGCAAAAGTATCAATAGTGAAAATGAATATACTACCACGAATGTTATACATATTTAGGTCTGCCCAATTATCAATTTCAAAAACAGTTTTTAAACAAATGCATAAAGATCTAGCTAAATTTATCTGGAACCAAAAAAGAACTAGAATATCTTATGAGAAATGAATGACCCCTAAAACAAGAGGGGGACTTGAGCTACCAAGCTTTGAAGCATATTATTTGATTGTAAATGCTAATAAAATTTTAAGAATTGCTAATTATGATGTAACGAATACAAAATGGATACCAACTTGGGTGGTCTTGAATCATAAGCATATTTTGGATAGGAAAATAAATCCTAAAGCATTGCCCTTTATGGACAAAATTAGTCTGATAAAATATGGGGTCATGGACCACATAATAACCTGTGTCTCATCTTTGCAAACTTTATTTCAGTCCGTAGATTTATTGCAATATATGATGGTTCTTCAACCTTTCCACAGGAATCCTAATTTTAAACTAAATAATCAGCTGATCGATCTCAGCAAATTTCCATTAATACTTAATCTGACTCTATTTGATGTTTTTAATAAACTTGACTTATCGGCTTTACAAATTAGACAGGAAATGAATCTACCTAGAAGTTACATTGTTATAATGAGACAAGTTAAAGAACTTGCCTTGAGCTACTTTAGGAACTTTAAACCTGCAGCCGGATTTGTGGATAAGTGCTCTGAATTGTGGCAAGCTATCCAACAAGACACTAAATTTATAGCAACTGCATATAAATTAATTAAGGATTTGAAATTTCAGGACAAAATTTTGCTTTCAGAGTATTGGGTAAAAAAAGTAACAGTAACAGACAATCAGATATTAAAAGCAATTGATATAACTAGGAAATCAGTTTATTTTCAAAAACTGATGTACACACAATTGATGATTTGGAACAATGCATATTACACACATCTTAGATTACATAAATTTAACTTTAGGAATTCTCCAATTTGTCCATACTGTGCAGATCAAACAGCGGATCTTCTTCATATGTTCTGGAGTTGTAAATGCGTATATAAACTCTGGAACTCTCTTAAAGTACAACTGCAAAAGATGGGTTATCAAAGTTCTACACTGTCATGGGAATTTATGATTCTACACATTCCTCCAAGAGAGCTTTCCAGATCACAAACTATTATTTGTATGAATATTTTTTTGCTGATGAAACTCTATATAGCCACAAATTGGCTAGAACCACATAAGACATCATGGAATAATTTTAAGCTTGTGGCTATAAAGCATATACTAGCACATAAATTACTTCTGAAACAAACTAACAAAAATATTAATAACCCGAAAATATGGGAAAAGGTCTTCAATATTATATTAGCATGATACTGATTTTAGGAATATATTAAATATAGGAAGCATTTCGTGTAGATATTGTATAAATGGTTTGTAGTAGTTATAGTGTATTATGTGTGTGATGTTTATTGTATTTTTGTAATGTTTTTGGAAAATATATTTCAATAAAAATTTATTATGGAAAAAAAAATGCAATAAGCTCTACACCAGTCCCTGGAGGTAAATGGAAAACAACTAAGAATAGTGCCTCCTGCTAAGCATTCATTAACCATGAAGCTGTTGATCTTTGGAAAATGCTTGTTGATAGCATAGTAATGTTCTATATCTAGAGATGCAATGAAACAAGAGCTCAGAGCTGGTCACATTCTTAGTGAGCAGAGGTACTTTCTGCAATTTATCTGTCAGAATTTTAATCTTCACTCATGCCTTATGCATTGCAGTTTACTGGAGTAAATTGAATTATATTCTTTCAAACATATTTTATTAAAATATTTTTGTGCAACGTCAGCAGTTGTTTTCTTCCCTAAAACAACAGATAGTATTTATCATGCACAATGAACAGTATCAGTTATTTCAAATACAATGGAACAGTGGGATTAAAGCTAGTCATAGCAGATTTATTTTGCACAAAAGAGAAACACAACAGGCACAGACAGTTTGCCTTAAGAGATGACAGCCTGGTTTGCTTTGCTTTTTCTGTGCTGTTTAATGGGGAGCCTTCATTACGCCACATGCTGCTGGGATAAGGGCGGTATTTTGCCACTTTTTTGTTGATACCCACATTCACAGGTAAGTATTACACTAGCTGCCATTTTAAGCCTAGCCAATTTTACTTCCAAAGGTTAGACCCAAACCCTGTGCATTGTGCCTGTGAGGTAATCACCTTAAATACTATACCAAACCTCCACCCTGCGGTATGTAAACTACAACCTTCCAAAATAATACATTATTGATCGGTGCAAACTACTTCCTTAAATTGCAGCTGTAACCCCATGGAAGGTGAGAACAAGGCTGTCATAAATACATAAATAAAAGATAGAGCTGCGTACAATAAAGAAGCAGAATTCTTTCCTGCTCAACAAAATCATAAAGTTCAGTCAGCATTTCTCCTTTTATTGATGTAACTTTTGAAAATAGGAATGTAAGAATATGCCCATGGTAAGAAAAAAATCACTTAGTTCTAAAGCTCTTTAAAGCACTGCAGCTACAGAGTTGCTAAAGCACTGATCCCAGCCTTCCTCTTCCTCAATCATTTTTCTGTCAAGCACACTTTATTTATTCATCAGGTAACCAAGCAATGCCATTGGATGTTAACCAACTACAATTTCAGCAACAACAAGCAGCCAAATGTTCAATGTGCATGCTAAAAATGCTTGTTACAAGTCTGTTGCCCAATGCCCATTCAAAATCAGTCAGCAAAATACCCAGAAGTTATTGCAAAAGAGAACTCTCTTTTTCAGTAGTGTGCCACTGTTTTGTGGAAAGTGACAGATGTGAATAATTTTTGCTTGTAGCGTACGAGCTCATAATTTTTCAGTAGTATACATTAATGACTATGGCTATTGACACTTAGCTGGCCTTGATTAAGTTTATGTATAACAAATCACATAATGCAAAGAATTACAGCAGCTGTTAGTAATGGTACCAAAACATAGATGAGTAGATTTTACTGACAGTCAGCCCTGGAGAAACAAATGAATCTACAGCTGCTGTAAAATGCAAGTGCACTGCTTTGTACAATTGGGCAGCTGGTTGGCTTTGTCATGTCAGTTACTAATCTCCTCTTGTGATGCTGATTTATGTGCAAGTCAAGAGTCCTTCTCTTTGTTGAGTATGAAAACAGAAGATAAACTTTACTCAAAACAGTACATTTTCAACTTCTAGGTCATAAGAAAAAATATTCATTAGATAGGCTGGCAAGTGAATTACATAACAAATAAAGATGTGCTCCTGCAGCAGGAAACAACCTGACTAGTCTGCAGTTAGATGACTGAATTATCATTCTCCTTGTCACAGTGCCAACGTACTGTGGTTCGGCACACCTCAGACTGACACTGCCTGCAACTCCAATCACCTACCATACAACCTCAGCGACAACAGCAAAATCTGGTTACTGTAAACCAGTGAGCATAAATATAATGTAAGCTGAAATTAGCACAGGCGCTTTGCTACATCATAGTTGCATAACTAATGTGCAGCTAAACAGCTTATATAAACAAACTCTCTATGAGCAATCAAAGTTTGGTGGAGAAAAGTTGTATTCATTTTGAAAACAAATTAAATAGGCAAATTGTTTTTGGGACTCTGCTTTAGCTTTTCAAAGAATGTTAGGGCCTGGGTTCCTTTAGCCAAGTTTAGCCAATAGATCTCTGATGTATCGCTTTCAGACCTCTTAATTTCCTTCAAGACCAGTTCTTCCTAACAATATTTTAATTCATTTACTAGTTTACTGCTTTCCAGTCACTGCTGCACATATTTTTTTTATGTTTAATACCATGTATTTTATATGATAGTTTCTATTTAGAATTTGAAGCCAATTACCAACAAAGCTTTTACATTTTGTCACTGTTGGCGTAAATGTACTGAAACTTCTTTGCTTTGCATAAGATCTTACAGACGAAAGTGTACCAAAAAAGAATGTTAATGCTATTATGGACTTTTAGGGCAATAAAACAGACTACTGAAAAGGATGGTGCCCTGATGGACATCTTCCTTGTTTAGTGTTGTTTTATGTGCACTTGAGGAAATGAAAGTAAGAAATATACAGGTGGCTACAGGTAAGTGCATCTTAGAATGAACATTGTTAAACCTGTCTAGCACTCAAGTAAGTATCACCATTTATTGATAAAAGAAATGAATAAATACTTATTTGTCGCTCTGAACATGCACTTCTCATTTCTAAAGCTTGTATACTATTCAGTTTAGGCCAGCATGAAGAATAATGCTTGTAGTAGGCATGTAGGGATTAAGTGATGTATCAATGTTGTCAGTGAGGGATGTGGCTGCAGTGTATGATGACATGTTGAATAACAGGCTGCTTCTAGATGTGGCATGTTTTCATAACTGTGCCACACCAGGCATTGGATGAAAAAATACAATATCTTGAAGGGCAGACTTAAAGATTTCATAATTTGGTATAGCTATAAGTACACACTTAAATCATGTGACAATGCTGCTGCATTTTTCACTGATATGTAATACTGTTTATAAGGTTGTGTGAACTAGAGAAGTCTCTTCAAGATGTTTAATTGACAAATGCTAGTAAACTACTTTATGATTACACCTCTCTTGATATGTATTAGAAATTGCATTCAGCAGTTTTGTAATTCAAAACAGGAATATAGATATTTGTTTATTTGCAAAAAAAAAAAAAAAAGTTCTTGTGCATTACAAAAGGAAGTAATCTGCAGTTTAACATAAAATCTTTGTTTCAACATATAACAGCGCTGAAACTGTTTAGGATCTTTATTACAAAATGGCAGCTTTGCTTAAGGTCCAGTATACTTGTTTACCAAATTACTTTTTTTTTTCATTTTAATGGAAAAAGGGTAGCATTGCTGCACTAAATCAGCACCAGTTTCTAAATTTCTGTTAATTAGCATCCTTGCTGCAAGAGCCATCACTGGATATAAGAACTTAATTACCTGTGAATACACAGGCAGCTCATTCCCCACTTTTCATGCTTCATCTGTTTATAGTGACATATACTTTCCAAAATCCTTATCAGGAGATTGCACATTGAAGATAGTTAATTCATCAGAATAAAAACAGAAAAATGCAACAGAAGCAATAAGACATGAAACACAGTCTGGAACAGAGAGGATCGACTGGCAGAAACTCACAGACTCATCAAAGTCTTTTGTTTTGGCAGTTCTGAAAGAGGTTTCACATTAAGGAATTGGTAATACAAAAATCACTGTGAACATTAAATAATTACATGAAGTGCTGACAGTTGACTATAAACACACTGAGAGCATCAGACCTCAGCTGACATTACTCATGCAATGTTTGAAATTTAGTGTTTTGCCTAAATGCCCTCTTTGTATTTCCCAGGCCTGCTTTTTAATACATCACAGGAAAATAAAAGCTTATGCAAGCACAGGTGCATGTCAAGCGATATCAGATTATGACAGCTCTAATTAACAGCCTGAAAATGTTAGCTGCTTTGAATAACAGTGTTTATTCTGAACTAAATGAAGAACTTTGCAAAGCTGAATTAAGTGACATGTGAATTCCTACCTAACTGTAAAGAAGGGATGTTTTGGAATAGAAGCTTCATCCTTGACTTCCCTTCTCTTACCTAGACAGAGCTGGCCTGCCAGTGCAAATTAGAGTGGCAGGTGCAAAGTAAGGGTAACAGGGATGGCTAAGTGGGCACACACACATTAGTTAGAAGGAAAGATAAAATGAGTTCTTTAGAAAATATGAAGTGGAACTGCTGTGCATAAAGTCAGGTAAGGAGGAACAAGGTCTAGAGAGGGCTGAGAGTACTGGTTGTTTATTTTTATTCATTGTCAATTAAATATTTATTCTGAAGTAGAGCATGAATTCATAATGTTGATGCAATGGTCAACATTTGCATATAAACAGAAGTAACAGTAAATAGACAGACACAAGAAATGGGCTGATATAACTATTTGGGACTGCTTAAAAAATGAACGGTGAGGTTATGTTCTGATGATTTACTTGAATGAATACAGTCTACTAAAGGGATAGCAGCATATGTGGAGAAAGCAGTGAAATGTTACATAAAATGAATGCAAGGGCAAATAAAAGAGATATGGTTATCCTGTCAGGAATGGAAAGTAATTCAAGCAGTTAGCACAGACAAGGGTAATGCATTTGAAAGAGAGCAATATATGCAAACAGTATTTTGTGAGTAGCTTGTAAAAGGTTAAAAAATAAGATAAAAAATGGGTTGCTTGCTCATATAAAAAGGCAAACAATTTGTGTAATCTTAATGGGACTGATGTCTGAATTAACAAGCTGATCTGTGTGCAAAACTCCATATCAAAGTATGCAGGTCTTATGGTTTTCATTTTAACAGGGCCTCTTAGATGCTAATGCTGAAGTTATGCAGATGAATGACAGTCTGATGACAAATCACCCCCCCCCCCCCATCTCAGGAGTGGCAGTTTAATAAGGATAGGAATGTCCAAGCTAATGGTAACAGTTACCCTAATGATGAAGCCAACAATTTGGCTCTGTCTGAAGATGATTTTTTAGACAAGGACAAATACCCAGCTCTGAGATGTTCGGAGCGGATTTTGAGCCAAAAACAGAACCAACAATACCAAAACAGGGGCCAGCCACAAAATTACCAAACAGGGAGATGAAGAGGTTACAACCGAGGTGTGAACAGAAATGGTTGGAGGGGGAAACAGAGAAATTAACTGTGGACATAGACCAGGATGGTCAATACCTTGTCCCACCTCTAAAACTATGTAGTAATTCAGAGAAGGACTACAAGGTCTATAATTTTTCAGAAATAGAGTTCAACAAGACAATGTGTGACATTTTCTCAAAAGGTTTTACTTTTGTTCCTCGTCAGTCATTTAATTTAGTCCATACATTGATGGACTTGAAACAGTACACTAGGAAACTTAACCTAAATGTCATGTTTAATAAGGTAGAGTCTGTGAAAGATCCATTTAATATTTCGAGCATGTTTAATCCACCATTACACCCCACCCTGTTTATGAGAGAATTTGTGAACTTGATTTACGTGACTTAAATAAAAACATTAATAGAGATGCTAGAACATCTGCTACACAAGCTAATTTAAGTATGAATGAAAATTTTGAAATTAAATTTCTTCTCCATAACAAAGGTACTAGGATCATGAAACCAGATAAGGGTGGGGGTACTGTCATTATGAATACAGTGGATTGCAACAATAAAATGTTTGAAATCTTAAATTCAGATACATACACTATGAGTTCCTTGAATGAAATGAACGGGGCCTACAAGAGCTTCATTCAGGACATGTTTACTGATGGCCTAATATCCATCACAAAATTACACTATATTTCTATAGAATACCCTATTACTCCTAGCATCTTTGAGTTCCCAATATCCATAAGGACATGCATCAACCACCAATGAGACCAATTGCTGATGCAAGGGTCTCTATAACATACCCTCCTAGCAAAATATCTTGAGAAGGAGTTAAGTAAACATGTATGGAATGAAACCAGTGTATGTTTAGATTCCTGGGATTTTTTTAAGAAAAATCAGTAGTATTGGATACAAAAAGGACTATCTGTTAGTGACTATAGATGTGGTTAATTTGTATAGTATAATACTACATGACATTGGATTACAATGGTTTTGTGAATGTTTACACTTAAAAGGGTTAAGACAGGACACAATTAACCTATTTGAACAGATGTTAGACATTATATTAAGGAATAATTTTATTTTCTTTGAAGGACAATATTTCCTTCAAAAGGAAGGAGTAGCAATGGGCTCTGATTGTGGGGGCCTATATGCAAATATTGTCATGTTGATGTGGAAGAAACAACACCGCAAAACTTCCAACTATTTTCAATATTGTAAAACATACATGTGTTACCTGGATGACTTGTTTACATTATGGGAAGGGCCCAGAGACATCTTGGATAACTTTCTTGCATTTATCAATGAAACAACCAGTTTCTTGAGGTTTACGCATACTGTCAGTGATACACATATAGCGTACTTAGATGTTCACTTACTAAAAGATGAAACTGAAAATAGATTTCTAGCTAGAATATTTTGAAAAGAAACCTACTCTAATAGTTTTTTATATTTCAGCAGTTGTCATCCCTTTGAACAAAAGTGAGCTGTACTAAAAGGGCAATTTGTCCATGCAGCCTGGATGATGATTCTTTGGGATGACTATGTAGAGGAATGCAACTTACTGAAATGTGTGTTCCTTAGAAGAGGTTATCCTATTAGTCTAATTGATAAGATTATGCAAGAAGTTAATGACAAAAGACAATCTGGGCACTTTATTCCCATTCTAGAAGACAGGAGCCAAAATGTTGAATACCAGATAAGTAACATAAATCAAATAATTAATAGTGGAGATGACAATAAGAATGAAGCCAACACTAACATAACCATGGCCACAGCACCAGTGAATGAAAAGATTTATGAAAATAGTTTTTTGACTACTTTCAATAATGAAGGACACTATATTAAGAACATTTTAATAAAAAATTGGGAAATGTGACAAAGAAACAAGAGACATTTTGGGGAACGCTCCTATTTGCGTATATAAGAAAGGACAGTGTCTTAAAAATATGATGAAAGATAACAGGAAGAGTATCTTCAAGGACACATGCATAAATGTGGGAGATGCAAGTTCTGCCCGAACATTATGGAAATTAATAACAATGTCATAATAAATGGAGTTAGAATTTGGCTGAGAGGTAGATTTTCATGTACAACTGAGAGGGTTGTATATTGCGCTGTTTGTAATTTGTGCCTATGTTTTTACGTGGGCAAGGCTGAGCACAAATTTAAAAACAGACTAGGGAAACATATGTGATCTATGGGAAGGGAATGCATTAGCAAGGCATATTATGGCTTACCCAGACCATGCTTTTAAATTTATTATATTAGACGGTAGCATTGTTGCCTCACAGTAAGACGTTGTCTTGTTCGATTCTCAGCTAGAGCATCTTCCGTGTGGAGACATGCGTGAATGGGCGTACCTTTGTTGAAGGTTGTGCATCAGGGTTGGCAACTCAGCACGTAAAAATCTACTGCCAATCATTAGCAGACCAGAGTTCCACTGTGGCGACCCCTAGCCGGGAAAAGCCGAAAGACACAACAACAATGATTTTTTTGTCCAGGACTTAATGATAATTTGTCTATTAGTAGTCTCTTGAAAATTAAAGCCCTGAATAGACGTTAAAATACACTTTATAACTATCTTAGTGTAACAAACTTATTCATATATGCACTGTTTGAATGAATATTTATTTACACTTATGTATGTTCTCCAATATTTTAGGTATTTATTTATATTTATTACCACCGCAGTGGTGGTGCTGTTGTAGCATTGTCGCCTCACAGTAAGACGCTGTCCGGTTCGATTCTCAGCTAGAGCGTCTTCTTCGTGGAGACATGCGTGAATAGCCGTACCTTCATTGAAGGTTGTGCATCAGGCCTGGCAAGCCGGTATATAAAAATCAACTGCCAATCATTAGTGGACCGGAGTTCCACTGTGGCGACCCCTAACCGGGAAAAGCCGAAAGGCACAAACAATTTATATTTATTACCACATGGATTTATTTATTTAAATGTTAAGTTATTAATATAATTGTAGATAGGTAGTGATTTTAAAATTCATGATGTATTTTAAAAGTATTTTTAATGGTTTTAACAACTTTCATGGTGTTGTGGAAGTAATGACAATTTTAAGTATACTATGGCTTTAAATGAAGGTGTGTTGACTGCTCCAGGATGTGATGTAATTTGAATTTCTTCTTTTAAATTCAGGTGATGAAAGTAACTAATTGTATGTGATGAAGTCTCTTCAACTTATTTAAAAGGGAGACGAAAGCGCTTATACATTTGGATATTCTACAATTTTAACCTTGGATTACAATAGCATTTTGGTGTGTTCATATAAACATTTGCCTGCTCCATTCTACTTTGTGATTGACTGATTACAAATCAGTTGTAAGAAAGTGTATGGGATGGATGAAAATAGTTTTGGCATCCTTTTTTCTTGTGTTACAAGACTGAAAAAAATCATGTATTTGGTGTGCATACAGACAACCTCCGTAATGACATTAACAATATCATCAGGGAATAGGAAAATTTTACTAGATTAAGATAGGCATATTAAATGCAATGGGTGTTGGGTATTGTAAAGGTGACATCATGAGAAGTGAGTCAAGGAAAGGAGTGGTGTATTCTGGGAATAAGTACTGAGAAGACAGATGTTAAAGAGAAGCATTGGATTTTTGTGTTTGTGTTTCTTTTACAAGTGCTCCAATACTCCCTAAAACAAAGACTTTTAAAAGTGCATACAAGAAACATATACAGACTACACAACAGAATGTACCAAGACTTGTATAGTTGCTGATATATGTTTAGAGTAATATGCCACCTGTGGAAATGGTATTCATTTATATGACTTATTTAGTAGTGTGGCAGATTCTGCAGGAATTGTAAATCTGAAAAAGTTCATGTAGCAACCCAATGAAACGTTGCTCAAGCTGAAAAAGGTCACAGACAGGAAGAAATGCACAGAGGAAAGAGGAAGAAAACAGGCATGAAAAAGAGGGGAAGAGAAGCAATTGAGAATGGAGTGTAAGAGGAAAAAGGGAAGCAATCAGACGTACAAAATGGATAAGTGAGGTGCAGTCCCTGCAAGGGTGAGAGCAGTAGGCCTGCAATCAGCAACACAGACAGGTAATGTAACACAAACTGTATAATGACAATTTAGATATATAATGCGATTCATTTCTGGACTCATTAAGAGAAGAAGCAAATCAAGGTGGTGGACACACTGACAGTATGATAGGAAGACGGATACTGGGTTGTGGCACAAAGTGAAGATGATCAGACAGTCCCTAATGAAGGTGGACATTGATATCACAGAATTTCCTGATGCATCCTGTCATATGGTGAAGTCAAAGTGTTATAGCACTCACTGTACTGGGTGAAAAGTACAGCAGGCCGCAAGCACTGCGATGGGGCAAGCAGGAGGTCCTATATTATAGGAGCAGTACAAGAGAAAATGTGGAAATGGGACTCTCTGGATGTGTTTGTTCTAATGGATCTAAATGGGCAACACAGGATTACCAAACTTAACAAGCCAAGGGGTCAATGATCTCAGGGAAGCCTTGTCAATCTTAGAAATGTGCAAAACATCAAGGTTTGATTACTTTATGACAGAAGACACCATAACTGAAAATATTAGGTAAATCAGTTCAGGAAGGAGTGAAGCTAAGTAGTCCACAGGTATGTCGCTCTGGATAACTCCAAAATAAGTAAAGCAAACAAAGTATATCCAAATAAAGCTCGAAGTTCTGTGGTTCACACAAATGGTTTATTGTAGTAGACAAGCGCTTTCGCTAAACATAGCTTCTTCAGGTCACACAGAATGCAGTAGCCCTTCCGGGAGAACTAGCTGTTCCTCTCTCCTCTGAGATAATACAGAGACAAGCATCAAGTGAGCTCCTGTCTTAGAAAAAGAAGTACCGTGACCCAAACTCTAAAGGCACAAGGAAACCAAGTGCCCGCAATGCAAATGCAAAGCATTGCGGGCACTTGGTTTCCTTGTGCCTTTAGAGTTTGGGTCACGGTACTTCTTTTTCTAAGACAGGAGCTCACTTGATGCTTGTCTCTGTATTATCTCAGAGGAGAGAGGAACAGCTAGTTCTCCCGGAAGGGCTACTGCATTCTGTGTGACCTGAAGAAGCTATGTTTAGCGAAAGCGCTTGTCTACTACAATAAACCATTTGTGTGAACCACAGAACTTCGAGCTTTATTTGGATATACTTTGTTTGCTTTACTTATTTTGGAGTTATCCAGAGCGACATACCTGTGGACTACTTAGCTTCACTCCTTCCTGAACTGATTTACCTAATGTTTATTCCTTAACTCCTTTGGGAGGAGTGTTTGCCTGTCAGGTGAACTATCTTCTTTTCTTGGATTTATAACTGAAAATATGTTCTTTCCTTTACTAGGTTTGGATGAGACCTCTGGTGAGAGAAGAAGGAAGGCAACTATGGACAGACTTATTCAAAGTCAGATCATAAAGGAAAAGGAGACAAATGGTTTCAAAACAGGACAACCTAACTGTGTTTTATACATTTAGAGGACAATTCCGCAGCAGAAACTCCTAACAGTAAACTGTAGAAATTAATTTTGTAAGATGTGCTTTATCAGAGGCTAAAGTTTACTAACTTTTCAATTATCTGATCAAATGAAATGCAGACGCCTGTTTGGAATAACTACTTCAATCATATCAACAAGGGCATCATTAAGAATTAATTCAATAAATCAATGCATGAATAGTCATAGTTGCGGGATTTAGCACCATCATGCATGGCCTGTAGGATGGTAACCTTGTAAGGCATAAATTGGATGGGATGCATCTGACTGACTTGGGCCTTCTTTCAGGGAGAGACAAAACAGAAAGGGAAATATAAAGGGTCTGTGTGGGCAGCTGAGGCAGGGTTATTTAATGCATAAAAATAGAAGATGGCCCAGGTTAAAAAGAATATCTCAAGTTTAGACTGTTTCTAGGAAAAAAGGACAGAAAGCTCAAGGTAGGGAAGTCAATAAGCTAAATTATGATATGAACTAAGTAGACTGAGTGCCCATCCACTCAAGTAGCTGGAGAACACCTAACACCTGGTAGATTTTGAATGGAGGATTCGGTAGAGAACACTACAGGTTGTAACCACCCTCATAGAAGTCAGACACAGCCTTAGCATCTGACCAATAAATGGCATTTAGAAATCACCAAGGAAAAATGACTGGCTGCAAATAATGTCTCAGATATCAGGGCAGAAGCCAAAGTCACTCTAATTGCAGAAAAGTTCAAACAGAACAGATTACAGTGGTTTGGGCATAACTGCAGAAAAGCAGAAGACAGCCTGATGAAGATTGTTTGGGACCAACAGGAAGAAAGCAAGAGGAAATGGTGTCCAACAAAGAGACAGAAGGATTGTATGAGAGAAGACCTGTGACAGTTAGGTATGTTTGCCAAAGTTAGGAGAGTGGCATTAAATTGAGAAAGATATCGACAGTTGACACATCACCCGACTCTATGCAGAAAACAAGACTGATGATGATGATGATGGTGAAGATATTTATATATTACCTAGACAAACCACAATGTCGACAGCTGATTGACAGACCAGATTTGGTTGACAGGTGTGATACACATTCTCTAGGTGATGCAGTATTCCCTTCCCCTGTGGATTGTGCGATCTTGGAATGTGGGGGTACAAGGAGGCTTTCCTCCTGCAAAAAATGATGCCATTTTTATTTATTTTTTGTTTGCATGTGGTGAGGATTTTCCTTGTGCATGTGCAGTTTGCTGTCAGCATTTTTGCTGCTGACCTTTTGTGATCAGTGCTCTTTTAGCTGATATTGTGGTGTGCTGATGTACTTCAGCAGTCCTATATATAAAACAAACACACACACATGCAGACAACTTAGCTTTTTAAAAAAATTATATTGTCTTTGCCCTTATGCATATTAGCAATATGGCCTTGACATTTTTGTGTATACTTCATGAATATTGTCACTTGTCAACATATTTGGCATCACTATAGAACAGTCAGTGGCACAAAAAAAATGTGTTTATTAAGAAATGTACATTTAATTTATGTTTTGCTGATGAGCATGCATTTCATTTTTTTTCTCTAAATTGGACTGATCCACATTTTAAGTTAGCTATGAAACTTGTTTGTGTGGGGTACCAGGCTTTGCCTCTAGAATGTAATAAAATACGATTCAATGGAAGTTTAAAAAGTTGGTGCGTGCAAAAAAATAAATGAATTAGTTATCTATCTTTTTGGTACAGGGTAGTTAATAAATATGCCCTGGCTTTGTTCATTTTAGGTACAAGACCAATTAAGGATTGTTATCATATATTAAAGACAATATTCAAAACCATTAATGGCCGTGTACTTGAAGTTCAACATCAATACAGGTAGATGTGTTCAGCCTCAACAATTTATTGATTTTTATGAATGATATTGCTATTCGATTTTCTAAAACCAAATCAACTAAAAATAGTTTTCAGTGTTATAAATGCATATGTCACTGCATAATTCTCCAAACTGAATGCAGGAAGTGTTACTATTTTTAATAAGTGCATATCATTTGTGGTCAAGGTTCCACAGATTACATGTGAAACAGGTCTTCATGTATTACTGTTCCTGAAATGTTTAAATGGATTTCAGCTATTCTATTTTCCTCAGTGAATCTTATTTAAAGTAGTTACAAAAAAGCATTCTTGTCATTGGTAGTGCAGTCCAAAATAGGATTTTAATACTTTTATCTCAATGAATGCATCTTCATCACGATGCTGTGTGTTACGATCATATATTTTGTGCATGAATGCCACTGTTACTGGCTTATTCATGATGGCTAATACAGACAGAAAAGCACAAAGTACTGTCTAGAGTGGAATACTACTTCAGTGTTAATATGATTTGGTGTACATGGTTAAATTGTCACATATCTACACAAATTCACCATCAATAATATTCAATTAATGTTTAACATAGGCATAAAAGTCAAATGATTGGCCTATGTGCATGGCATGATGTACAAGGTCGAATGCCTTGTTTACCAAACCTCAAGTCTGAGGAATGCAATGTGTTCAAAAATGAACTTTATGAAGACATGGAAGGCACAGAGAAAAGTCATGATAGCTATGGGGTAGATCTATTCATATCTGCAAACTTTTATTTTTCCCTTATTTTCTAACTGAAAGGAGAAAATATATTTTTCAAGCTAAAATGTCATAAACATAAAAGCTGCAAGGACAGACTATATTTCTTACCAAGAGTGTTTCATAATCAAAGTAATCCCTAAAATGTCATATCAGTGTGGAATGGCAGTCTAGTAAGATAGAATTATTTTTTCTGGAATAATTCAATGGGACTGAAATGTATTTTTCTATTGTAAGTAATTCTTATACTCCCTGCTACTAACAGGGGGTGGTATGTCAAAGGAATGGTATCTTTTAATGCTGAAAGATGGGAATACATGTGCCAGTATCTAAGTAATTCAGATCATTCCATAGTGTACTTTCTTTTGAAACCTCAAAAATTATTTTGAAAGTTGAAATCCAGGTACCAACAATGGAAGTATCACATAGAGACAGAATGCATTCTAAATCCATTCTAGATGTTTTCATCTGCGTATAGATATATAGGCATGTTCATCAGTCATCATGAAAGGTAAATCTTTAAGATGATCGGGGGGATAGGATTCTTCTCAGTGAGAACAGTACTTTCAAGTACTTAAATAGTTAGTAAAACTGAAATGAAAACATATAAAACATCTTCAGTCAGACATAATATAAAAACTAATGCTACTGAGCATGATTGGGTTGGGTATTTATCACTAGAATATTGGACATATTTGGAACCTACAACATGGAAATCTTTAACCTCACAACATTTAGAAAAGGCACTGATAGCTTGGAACCTCTTTTTGTCAAATTCAAGGCATTCAGTTATAGACCGTCAAGTGACCACATGCAGCACATCTTAATACTGCATATGTTCTGTGAGAAGAGTAAGCAGTCCACGCATTGGTGTTTAACATTACAGTTGATACAGCTGACGTAAGTTTCATAGACACATGTTACAAAGAGTAGTGCAATATGTTGTATCACAAAAAAGGAAAAGGGACAAATAAATAGCAAAAGCAAAACATTTCTTATATTAGGGCACATTTTACAAAAATGTAAACATGCCGCAGAAGATAGCTATTTCATACAACTCTATTTAAAGATATCATGAAGCTGCTGCATAGAATCAAAATTATACTCAACTCACATGACTTAATGTTGTCATTAACAAAGAGGTCTCCAAGTCATTGGTTATTCCTCCTAATCAACCAATGCGTTTTCTGGTGTCATTAAAGTGGACTTTATGAACTGGAAAGTAAACAACTTAACTGCAAGGTGCATGTTCTTTCAGCTTTGAAAATGATGGACATCAACAGTGGTAGTAGGAAAGGGAATGGCATTATAGCCTTTCAATCTCTCTCAGGTTTTCACTGCCCCAGGTTATATTCCATTTGTTTAAGGCTGAAAGGAAAGTTTTAGTCTATTGAGCTGACCTTAAACACCTGTGACATTCCCCCACTCTCTCTGTTAAATATACTGTTAATGTTTCATACCACATATACTTGTCGATATCTTTCATCAAACTTTTTACACAAGATATGTTTTCAATGCTGTTGTAATCATTATTATTTTTTAAATAATGTCTTTTTATTCTTGGACATTCCACAGATTTGTCATATCGTGACATCTACTGATCAGTAGATGAAATAATCAAACAAGTTTTGCCGCTTCCTGTTCTTAGATATGTCACAATGTGCATGCTACTTTCTCCTGTTTAATCTTAATACATACAAACATTTGACCAAAGTACATTATGATTCATTTTACTATGACTACTACTTTCTGATGTTCACTGCTGGTTTTAGTTTATATTAAGACATCAAAGAACAAGCAAAATTCCCCTGTTTTGATGCATTCTTACAAAGCATCTAAATTTTACTGTATCTTTTTATATGGATTCAGTAAAGTCATAGAAATTCACATCGTAATAACTTCATAATGCTGTAGCAGAAATAGTTTATCTATATGCATTCTACTTGTTATTATGTCAAAATATTAAAATGCCTATTTTATTTGGCCATGGTATGGCTCAAATTAGGATGGATATATATTTATTTTGCATTTTTGCTTTTTACATAAAAACTGCCATTTTCTCACTATAGCAGGAAAAGGAACATATTTCCAAATCTTCCATGGAATCTCTTGTCTTGATCAAGCAAATTATTTATAAACTTAATTAAAATGTCTCTGTAAACACAGTCTGTTTGAATGTATCAGTTTTTACATACCTTAGCTTTTTATTTAGTACATGCATTTGGTAAGCACATTGTATCTATCTGCCTGTTTAGACTTAACATAAATAACAAACAAACAAAACAAATAATTAACTCATGTGCATTTTCACTTCCATTCACCCTGCTCCTCAAATTGACACCCTAGTCTACAGGATTTGTATTAAGGACACATTTCCCTCACCACTGTAACACACAGTCAGTAAAAGTAAAGCAATTCATTGCGTTTCAGGATACAGTATAATATGTGCAAAGAGAAGTCATAAATAGAAGCAATACTGAATTATATATCAATACTTTTGTACCCAAGTACTATCTAGACCTCTCAGCTGTAGTTATTTTGGAGGAACTTTCCTGTCTTCAAACCTGATTTATCCCTGCACATGATGTCCCTATTTTTGGAGATGTGTCCCTACTTTCAGACTTGATTTACCCCATCACAATATTTCCTAAATTCCCTTCATCACCTGTGAATTCTGAAGCTGTCTAATACATAGAAAACCACGCTTTCTGATCAACATGCTAGTGACAATAATTTAAAGAAAGAGGACGCACACATCTTACATCTCCCTTTTTCTGAAACAAAATTAAATTACCTTGTGTCCCTTTGATAATGTGATTATATTTTACCAAAATTTTTGTCAGTCTCTGTTTTTTAAACACTTGATTCTGAGTAGTATCTCATATTCTTACTGGAAGCAGAATATGTTATGTGCTATCTGGTACTCACATTTTATACTAATTAGATGTTCAGATTTTTAAGTTGGATGTATCTATTTTTCAAGGGCCTTTGTTCCTATTTTTAGTGTCTGCAGGGTGAGATGTATGATACAATTAATATTGTTATTAAAAAATACTACATGCATCATTTACGGAATTGTGACACAGCTCTTACACTGAAGTTACATCATTTACAATCTACCTACTTTAGTAAATAATACCAGTTAAAGCAATCTTTTTTAAATTTTGGTTTTAAAAAAAATGCATGTTTAAGATTTTCTCATGAAACCTTTTTATATCTATTTACTGGCATTTTATTCTTTATGTACATCTGTTTCCAATAGGCATGTCTATTTACTCATTTTACATTTTTCATAGCAGGAGTGCTAGTTCAAAATGTTCTCCAAGTTTTTGGCATATATCTTATTGCATTTTTTTCCAAAGTTCACCACTCTCTTACCCATCTTCTTAAATTATTTTCCATTTTTCCTCTGTTTGCTGCTTCCTTACTGCATATTCATCTTTTTGTTTCCCCTAATAGGTTCCTGCCATGCTCCACTGTTCAGACCTTTCAAACCACATCTGAGTTCTCCCTATCACTCCACTCATTGCGATAATGTTATTGCTTATGTCAACCCCCTACATTTCCTGTCATATTTGCCATGATCATGCTATAGGTTTCATCATTCCACTGATATCACTAGTATTTGGATCTTTATTTTATTCCTGTCCTTTCTCTTATCATAGCAGGCCTGCTCTCATCTGTCTGGTAGTTTAGTTCCCCCTCAGCACTGAAATAAATAGGACATGCTGGAGGGACAGATTCATAACCCAGAGACTCTTTTCACTCTGGAATAAAATCTCAGTCCAGGTTAAGCAGAGTCCCTCATTGACTCTCTTCAAGAGGAATCTTGATGAGTGGATGGGAGATCGTAGGTTTACTCCGGGTATCACTTCTATGTCACTGTTAGACAGAGGCACAGTATACTAACCTCCAAATAGGGCATAGCAAAATTAATTTAAAATGGGTGGCGAAAGCCAAACGCACTCTGGCTAGGCTTATAAATACCCTAGGGCAGATAGCCTAGTATGAACCTATGAACCTATGTCTTACTGCATTCCTTGGCTGCTACCTCGCATATCATTTTCACTTCTCTGCAGTGACAGTATGTGTATGTTATTCATGTTTCCCTTTCCTTTTACCCCCAGCTTTTCACGTCTACATGCTCCTTTCCCCTACTTTTGGGTAGCAGCAGTTTGCTCAATCTGTTAAGTATACTCATTTTCTGGTTCAGAGTTTCAGTTTCACTGCAATTTTTAGAGATTATTCCTTTTCCCTCGGTTGCTACACAACCTTTGGCTGCTTTCCATTTTTTCCAAATAATAAAAATAAGAACTAATTAAAAATCAAGAATATCAAAGAACAGTAAAAAGGTAGAAAAAGCAAGAACAGTGAAATGGCAAAGGATCTTCCACAAAGGCTGCACTGTCAAAAGAATTTGTCTCTCTACTCTGAGACGTGACTTATCAATGAATTCTTTTTCCAAAAGAAAAATGTCAGAAGAACAAACAAAGGAAGGCAGAATATGACAGCAGAGACCTGACAGTTGACATTAAGTGACAAAAAAAAGTCTGGCAATGCCTGGAAGGCTCAAGTGACATGTATCTGACAAAGACCAGTACAGGTCAGGGAAGTGTCATTGGAATGCTAGAACTCAGTATCTGCCACCCCAGTAACATCTGCAGTTCTAAGTACAACATTTCTTAATTATCGGGATAATATTGCAATTTGTGTGTGCGTGTGTGTGTGTGTGTGTGTGTGTGTGTGTGTGTGTGTATGTATGCATGTATGTATGCATGTATATATATATATATATATATATATATATATATATACACATATATATATGTACATATATATATATATATATATATACATACATATACATACATATATATATATATATATATATATATATCTATATCTATATATATATATATATATATATATATATATATATATATATATATATATATATATACTTATATTTTAGACAATCTGGAATAGAAGGGTAACGGAGTACTGAAATATGCAACATGCAGTACTTGAATGAATGTTAAAGAGCAAGTGCAGCAAAAACTGTTCAGAATTCATCCACCTTGCATTTTCCACATTGCATTTGTTTAAAGCATGACTGTTTTACTGTTCATTGCTTCATAATATTTTGCTGTATTCCGTGAATTATGTTAGATTCCATGGAAAGATTTCTGTTTTCATTTTGACAGAAATAAATTTATTTTGCGTAAATGTTAATTTTCTGTAGTAATTAGAACTGCCTCTCATAGCATGCAGTGCTCCTGATGGTCTCCTGACTGTGTTTGACTTTAAAGTCCATTTTATACTTCATCTTGTTCAAGATTTATCTCCTGCACCTCTACCAAGTGGGTGTCAATGAAATCTGACCACACATACATACACGTGTGCGATATATATATATATATATATATATATATGTTTATATTCATTTGCAATGACTGCTCATTGTTATTCAAAAACGAGTACTCTGATTGGACAGACCAGCAAGCATGCCTGTTCAAAGTTTTCAAAGTAAAACTAAGTGGCCAGGCTTTCTATTAGCATATGCTGGCGGACAGCAAAATATGAGAAAAATGAGGTACATTCTGCAAAACTCAAGGGGCAGAAATATATCTGATTTTTTTTTTGTATTTCTCTACTGTCCCATGTAAAACTCTAACCTTTTAAACATAACAGATTCTCTTTTGTCTGTTAAGCCCTAACCTGGAAACAGTAAGACAACACTAAATCTATCCCCTTAAATAATTCCTTAATCTAACCCTCAACACTTGCACACACAACTTGAATGTTGAAATTTTGGTAAATTAAAAAGTTGTGACATTAACATAAGAAATTCTCACATAACTGTCACTACATACATTCCTTCATTTAACAAATATTATATTTGAAAAACTCAAAATTCACTAATAATGGCTATCTAACATGTTTTTAAAGTACAGAAAAACCTTTTAACTGAGTTACCTTCAATAAATTACATGACCCCACCCTGCATACACTATATACATTATATATATATATATATATATATATATATATATATATATATATATATATATATATATAAATACATACATACATATATATATATATATATATATATATATATATATATATATTTATATACATATATATATATATATATATATAGGTCTACCTCGACCCACTGAAATTATGTTTCTCCGAAACATAATTTTGCGACCCCATTTTTCTGAAAGTGTATTTATCTGAAAATGCACTTTCACGAAAAACCTAGTCCATGAAAACCAAAAAAAAACACGACTACATTAAACACATTTGTGCATGGGGGCAAGCCTCCCTGCACCAATTCTACTTGTATAGTCTAACTCTGAGATTGCACTACAGTGGGGATAAAGAAATATTCCCTTAGCTCCACTGTGCCATGATCTACAACAACAAACTGGGCTGCTTTTCACTCACTCAGTTTTTCGCGAAAGTGCATTTTCAGATAAATGCACTTCTGGAAAAATGGGGTCACGAAATTACATTTTGGAGAAATGTAATTTTGGTGGGTCGAGGTAGACCCATATATATATATATATATATATATATATATATATGTGTGTGTGTGTGTGTGTGTATCACACAATGCAGCTCTGTTATTTTGTCCACCAAGACTGTGAAGTTGACTATGCTTGACCAGCAATATTAACAGCATCATTTATGACAGTGATTATTGCTATGTTTTTGTACACTTGCTGTGATACACCCCCTACTTAAATATACCAACTCCGAGATTGCACTACAGTGGGAGAAACAGCACAACCCTGACAACTGGCCCAGCGATTTCTGTCCCTGGGAAAAAATGTGCTGTTCTGGCCATTTGCTATTTTGTGTGTTCAACATGTTGTGCTCGCTCTAACAGCGTTCGATCATCTGACCGTTCGCTGTTCTAAAGCGGACCCAAGTTAGGAGCAAAACATTATAAAATAGGGCATATAATAAAAATACAGTGCTTTTTTCTGCTATAGCTTTTGATGTTCTCAGCAGACTACATTTTTTTCTCTTTTAGCAAATTAAGGCTTAGTGTTTTTATTTAGATAGCAAAACGTTAATGTATGCTCATTTGCTCAGAATGGCCAAATCAATGAATTCATAATATAGCCAAAGCTAAGTACAGGAAATAGAAACTGAGAAAGGGTGCCATGCAAATGAATGCTAATGATGCACGACCTACAAAAGACTTTTCATATAAATGCATATGGTTTTATTCTTGCAAACATTATGGTAATGAATTACTAACACTGCTCATTGCTCATTCATGAGTCATTCTTCTTACACAATTCCAGTGAGAAAGCTAAGAGCAATACAGAAGGTGCAGGTTATGGTACAGGTGGTACCGCAACTCACACACCTGTTTCCCTTTCATTACCTATTCCCATTTGCTTTTTCTTGTTATACCTGTTCCCAGCTGTACTTTATACTGAATTTCTCCATAATATTAAACATTATAGCAAACCACCTACTGTTTTACCAAAGTAAACAGCAACACTGGAGAAATATGGATTTTACATTAATATACTATATGAAATTACAGGGACAGAGACATGGTTAGATAACAAAGACAAATCTCACATTAGTTTATTAACTCCTGTAAATTAAGAGAGATCCAGAAGAGCAAGAAGCAATATAATTCATCAGTACAATGTTTTCTTCCTCACCATTATTAACATTAACAATATGATTATCTATAAGCACTTGCCAGTGGTAATGGGGGGGCAGGCTTCAGGACGAGCATGCCATTACATCTCTAACACTGACAAAATAATAAGCAACCAAGAGGTGAAGCAGAAATCAAACTGACAGATGGACATTGGATGCCTAAGGATTCAAAGTTTAACCAGCATGAGTAATGACGTGGCTAGTTTTAAATCATACTTGTTTATCTACATTTCAGAAGAATGGTTAATAGTGCATGTTATTGTCAGATAGCCTTATTCATCGCAAGCATTACCTCAATTTTTGCAGAAATTACTGCAGGTATGAAAAAGGCAAATAATCTATAATGTGTTTCAGACAAATGAACTGAAATTATTCATCTCAAACAAATGAGGTCACGTACAACTTGTAGATAGTGGTATGCATACTTTCGAACTTTTCAACTGTCCAGATTTTTGCCTCATATTTCTGTTCCTTGTAAAATTTGTGGCATTTTGACAAATCACTGAGAACTGAAGTCGTTAAATAAAGGTATACATTTGAGTTTCAGACTTCATAGACGAGAAGGTGTGTATTAGTATAAATCCTTCTATTCTTGCAATGTTCTAAGTGTAATATTTAAAATTTGGCTCTATGTTTGGGTCTCCCCCCATTGTTTTAGGCTTTGTTCAGATTTCTTGTGCTAAGAGGAAGAGAAGTATGGTGGAATGCAACAAAATTACCAAACAAATAACATTATTGCATTAATATCTGAGCACGACTTCAATTATTTTATAGTGTACATAAAGAATGTAGCTCATACTTAATTTTGAAAAAACTTGGTGATCAAATCAATAAAGAATGCACACAATGATAAGAATTACAAAGTAGAATTTTTACTGCTATTAATATTACTTGCTTTTTAATATCACAGAGGTATAGAAGTTACTTTTGTGTGTCAGAATATTGCAATCTTTAGGGCATTAACTATCTGGCACAAAAGCCTTATTGACGATAATGCATTTTTGCAGATTATTGAGTTATTACTAGTAATAATGGCAATCACAAACAACATGTTTTTGAGCAATGACTTTCTCAGTACTGCAGTAACACTGCCTTATGAATCACAGGCAGGTCCAGAGTTTTTAATGGCATAAAGTAAACTACCTTTTTATTATCAAGCAGAGTACTAATTATGCTAGGATTTTCGTTGAGCTCCCCAGCAATTAATTTTATACAAGGCTTTGGTATATTATGGCACTGTATCAATCTGTATTTTCCTGTTACAACTTCTGAATAAAAATACAATTTCTCCTGCATATAAAAATGCCTTCACCTTAGTTCACATCAGAGCAAGTCCTGAGAGCTCTCTCCAAGGTCAAAACACTAACAGCTTAGGCCTTCACAATGCACCAGGCTGCCTTCTACTCAGCATCACACACAGCTTTATTAGACTCACTACTAATATAATCAATCTCAGCATCTCCACTAGATTCTTACCAGAGGTGAGGAGAGCTACTGTATATATCCCACTCCACAAGGAAGGACCCACCACTGACCCAGAAACTAGAGACCTATAAGCCTCACCAGCTTTACTTATAAAGCAATGGAGTTAACAAGGGAATCAGTAGTCTGCAGTCTCTTGATCCCAACCAGTTTGGGTTTAAGGGTAGATTCATTCATCCATCCACATCATTTTATCACAGTTTTTCTGCACATGGGTAGGGGTGTTACTTCAGCAGTGACACTCATCTAGGTCCAAGGTTCATACTGCTGGGTGGCAACTCTCTCCTGGACTTCTTAAAACAACACACTGATACATATCATGCAAACACATTGGTTCACAATGCTTACCACAATCTAACCAAAGTCTTTGTTACCATCCCATGTTCTGGCATTACCACATGCTAATCAAAGTAACCATTATGTAACCAGCTCAACAAAAACTGGCCTAATGACTGAACTAATTCTACTAGTGTAGGTAGCACAGGGTCATAGAAAAGGCTTGGTACTGTTAATATCTCTCAAGGGGATAATTCACTTCAGTATTTACTTCTCTGATGTTAAGACCAACATCAATGCCCGTGGCTGTCCAAGTATGCAGATGACTGCAAACTCAGAGCCGTGATAAACTCCAAAATTGACTTCCAGATTCTTGAGGAGGGTCTTACAGATGTAAATGAATAGTACATGGACCATGACCTCTAGACAAATGCCAGGAAATGTAATACTGTGTCCTTAGGCAAAAATAAGCACCCATCTACCGATCACGCAGATAACATCACTTTGAAAACATTAATAGGGAATAGGACTATCCTCTGAGCACCATGTACTACTGTCATCCGGAAATCCTTTCATCTATCAAGAGAGATTACCACAAGTATTTCCTTTAAGTCAAAAGTGTATTCCTTCTGCTACACAGACTGCCGTAAAGCACTTTTTCCACTTCTCCATTTAAGACCTCTGCCTAGCTACAAAACCTCGGAGGATCAAGCCCTATGTTACCACTGATGCACCTGCAAAATAAACAATACCCTAAATTATTTAAAGCAACTACACTTCTATCAGACCATAAATTAGACCTTCTGTTGAGATAGATATCTCTCTCAATAAATCCTACTTCCATGAAACAGACTTCCTTAGATGTAAAGTAAATCAGCTCTCTGAACTTCTTTAATGGTAACATGGGTAAATGGATGAGAAAAATTTAAATTCCAGTCCCCCCAGTCTGGCCCTCTCAAATCCATATTGAAAGTTGGGTGAAATTTGGAAGTAGTTATTCATCTTGTAGGATACTGTCAAACTGTGAACTTGTAGCTAGACTTCAAATGATATACATGATTAACATCCTAGAATGAAAATATGAACCTGTGAAATGTTTCACATATGAAAGAAATACTAGGGAACTGCATACTATTAACACATGTAATTGATGAACATACAAATGTTCAGAAGGAAATTACAGCTACACAATACATGCTTCTTGTCACACACTGATTGCAAGCAGAATATATCCTGTAATTCATTCCACACTCTTAACTATTGCATTAGAAACAATAATACGGCCTTTAATACCATAAGGTTGGAGTCCAAGAGCCATCACTTCATTGAGTGAAACTCCATATTAAGTTATACCTTCCTAATGATTTTCTCTTCACTTTCAAATCAAGCAAAGTGACAAATACAGTTTGCTCCTTCTGCATATGCCAACTGAAAAAGAATGTGACACTTTACAACTGCTATTCTAAAATCAGTAAATTGTTGATGGAATTTAAAGTTCCAGACAATTTGTTTAACCTCCTCAATACAGCTGTTGTTCTTTCTTACAGTTTTAGGCAGGTTTTGGTATTGATTTGAGGACTCTGTTTGGCATACTACTACCACTAATAAAACTGTATCTTTTGAAAAATAATTCCATTCCCACCATTAACATGAAACTGAGGATAATACCTCATTTACATAAACAATAAAGACAGGTATATATCTTTAATTAAAAAGAATGGGTACTGCAAGATAAAGCTGATGGTGAGTTTTCCCCAATGCATTTATGTTGATTTCTCATGGCTGTGAACTATGGACACCATGAGGTGATCATCCCCAAATTATTCTTATCTGTATGGAAAGATTAAATCCAGCCTACCAGGTGCTTTGCAGGGTACTAGTGTTTTACATTAACAAGAGTTGGTTCACTTGTTTCAATTTCTTTCCTTACTCCTATATTTTTCCTATTTCTTTTCACTGCACACAACGCTAGTTCTGTCAGCTGGCACTCTGAGCAGCTCCACAGACTCATGATTGAGAGGGAAAATATCTTGTTGAAATTAAAGAAAACCAAAAAAAAAAAAAAAATCCAAAAACAAAACAAAACAAAAAAAAAAACTCCACTCTGATCTGTAACTGCAGCAAGCTTCTTGCTACAACCACAGGGAGCACTTCTTGACAGTTACTTCGAATGCAGCACTGATACTCATTTCTGAAGCTGTGATATCACCCACAGTCTGTGTCACTGTTCTACTTGATCCCAGTCAGTGACTGCAGGTCGCGCACCCTTAACAGACTGTCACTGCTGCAGCCATCACATTTGGCACACCTTAATACGGCTCTGTTCTTCATTTTCCTTTGTACAACATGGCTACACAGACAAAAACATTAAGTCTACAACTTTCCTTCTTTATGTTAAGAAAGCATTTCTACAAGGTAAGTCTGGATTTTTGACTAACTTCTCTTATGTAATTTAAGGGAATAAATAAGTCAGACAAGAGCACAGCAGCCCATGTTAGTCTACAGGTAGTAGTGCATTATCAATACAAAACTGAAATTTCTAATAGCAGTTGTGTCTTTCAGCTTTTCCCGGTTAGGGATCGCCACAGGGGAACTCCGGTCCGCTAATGATTGGCAGTAGATTGTTATGTGCCGAGTTGCCGGCCCTGATGCACAACCTTCAATGAAGGTATGCCCATTCATGCATGTCTCCACACAGAAGATGCTCTAGCTGAGAATCGAACAGGACAACATCTTACTGTGAGGCGACAACATTACCGCAGCACCACCACCAGAAATTTCTAATAGCAGTACTATCTAAAAATAAGATTAGTAGTAGTAATAAGAGCAACTGTTTTTTTCCTGTCGTTTGACTTTAGAATTTTAATTTTCACTATTCAGGCAAAAGATTCAGTTTATTCAGACATTTCTGCAGAATCTATAATCACTTCCATGCTGCTCACCCCACTGATAGAAAGACTTCAATTAGCTAGGAGGAGTTCCTTCCCTTTAAACTCATTCACAATGCTACATGCAACTAGACTCAGATTTAATCACAAAAGATATGGTTATCTACTTTTCATTAAACTGTTTTTTATTTATAGGAATGCACTAAAAAAGTGGTACTATCTGCTAATACAAATAAATACCTTCTAATGTCATCCATCAGTGGGGCATCAATGTTGTGTATTAAAAGTCTTAAAACTGCATTCCCAAAAGATGAACTCATTACTTCTCTCCTCAGTTCTAAGTGTACGTTTTAATGAAAACTAGCAATAAAGACCACCTTTCTTAGCAAATAACTAATTCATCCCCCTTACTGGGAGACAGCTATCATTAAGGCACACATCAGGGGATTTTTTTTACTGCAGTATTAACACACCCCATACATGCCCAGTTTGTTCTCCCAGGAGGACATACAATGGGTGTAGTGCAGGAATGTCATTCACTTCAGAAAGTGATACTAGCCAAAAATACACTCCACCACCTAGGACAAGCACAGCATGAATGTTTCTTCAGGAAGTATTGCACTATGTGAGCTCTGGAAAAACACCCGACACCCCCCGCACAGAAAGGCAAGCATGAACAGTCAGTTCACTCCTCTCCCTTCTCTGCCATCTAATCAGGCACCATAACCACTGACCAGGTCACTGTGGTCAAAGTCCACCCATTATCCCTCTATGCTAGAGCAGCTGGTTTACTTAGCACATACACCTGAAAGCTAGCTTCTTATATGAACAAATAAACTTGCAGGAATCCAAATGTACTTTAAGCAAGATGAAGCAAGTGCCAGGATGAAAGATTTCTTGGGGGACATGTCTGCCACTGCTGAAGTGATACCATGACCCCTTATGCAAAAATGGGAAAAAGGAATTATGGATGGATGGATATCAAGCAGAGACATATCAGTACACTCATGCACTGAAGAGAGTTCTGAAGTAAGGCTACTAATATGACATTTTTCTTAGTACCTCATAATCTCAAACTATGGAATAGACTACTAGGTAGGTCTAAGAAAAGTTTAAAAAAAATGCCATAAAAGACAACTCAGCGTTAGGGGAATCTACTTTTCCAATCTGTATCTGACTTACAGTGACTAGTAATGGTGTGTATGAAGGCTAAATGTGTCAGGAGAGGCACAGCTGACACCATAGACATAATTAAGAAGCATGCAATTTGTAAAAAAAAAAAAAAAACAATTTGTTTAAAAGATCTTTTTTTACTGTTTTGAAAATGATGCAACACATTTCTTGGTGGCAAGAAACAATTGCTTTAGTGGTCAACATTTCTGTCTCATAACTCCATGATCCAGATTTTGGCTACTCGAGCATTTGTGAGGTTTTAACATTCTCTCTCTTTTGGTACAGATTTCCTCCGGATACTGTGGATTACTGCCACCTTTAAGAGGCGCTAATTTTGACTGGCTACGATATATATATATATATATATATATATATATTTTATATATACTGCATATATCCTTGCCTTTGTAGTTATGGTTATGACAGAAAATGTCCCACTTCTCTTACAGAGATTAGGAAAAGTAAACAGAATTGTTCAGTTTGAAATGTTGGATAGGCCTATGACTGAATAGCACCAACAATGCATGAATTTTTGCTGCCTGGCCCATACACTAACATACAACTACAATCTCAAATGAATCTTGTAATCCAGCTGCATTAATGGGTAACACTTGCCAATCTAATTCACACTTTTCAACATGCATTTCCCATTTACCCCCATTTTAAAAAAGGCAGTTTTTCCATTACAAATAAAAAAAATTTCTTAAAATGTGCACACATTAGTGAATGTTTATATAATGCATTATTACCATCTTTCTTCTTCATGGCATAATTATGTTGGTAAATTTTAACCTTCAAAGCCTTTACTATTTTACCAACATAAAATGCAGGGCATGAACTGCATCATGCTAAATAAATCACACCCTTAGTGCTAAAATTAAATTTTCCATTTAGGTCGACCAATTGTGGAAAGGTGCCTATAGCAAAATTGGCACCCTCAAAAACATCTACACTGGCTGCAAGCTCCACATTTGCATATACCCTTTGCAGCCATATGGTCTTCCCACTTTCTCATATCAGTTCTCAAATTTCTTAAGGTTAACCCCCACTCTAAATACCAGAAACTTATCCAAACCCCGGGCAATAATGGCAGACCAATTTCATGTTAAAATATGTTTAACATACTCAATAGCTTTATTGTAGACACATACCAATACCCTGGGAATGTATCATTATTATTATGATTTACATTCCCTTCAATAGCCTTAACTCCCACATTTGATCTTACCACTGGGATATCAAAACCATACCTCTAAACAGGTTTATAATGGTGGGTCCTCTAAGAAATAACCTCCTCTTTTAGAAATTGTATAGTCTAAAGAGTAGTGTCTGTCTTGAAGCATCTATATTAAAGTGTTCACCTCTTCACCAAATTTTGTATCATCAGAAATCAGACTTGACAATTTAATAAACTAAAATGTAACCACATTTTATCCTCCACAAGGAGTGGTAACTATTAAAGTGCAATAAACTGTTGCAGCAGGGTCTCTTTTCTATAAATTGTCAAAAAAGATCACACAGTCTCAACATCTATCTAACTGTAACACTAAGGGCATGATTGCAGTCCATGTCCTGTATTTTATGTTTGGTAAAATATTAAAGGCATTAAAGGTTAGAATTTACCAACATAATTATGCCATTAAGAAGAAAGATGGTAATACTGTGTTATATAAACATTCAGTAATTTGTACACATTTTCAGAATTTTTTTTTGTACTGGAAAAAGTGTCTTTTTGAAAGGGAAGGGGTAGCTGGGAAGGGCATGTTGAAAAGAGTGAATTATATCATCAAGTGTTGCCAGATGCCACCAGTCCTTCAGGTATCAATGACAGAATATATCAATAGTTTATTATTAATAAAAATGGCACATATCTAATAACATTGCATAAATTTAATGGCAATTCACCATTTAAAATGATGGTTAGTTTAACAGGAAGTGAATAATGTTCATGAGTGCGTTAAATGTATTTTTTCAGAGTGAAGTACAATTGATTATAAGATCTTACTGAAAGCATTAGATCATCATCCTTCTTAATACTAATATAGAACCTTTTGTTTTATTAACCAAGTAAGCAAAATTGATGGATATAGGGGCAGTCACTACATGAAAATGATAGACTTCAGCCATTTGATCATTATTCTGACGTTTCAGGACTAATATGATATTGCAGAGTATTTTATTATTGTATTTCTCAAGTATCTCTGATTTTCAGAACATCCCCAATTTTGTCTCATATATTTGCTTAGTCCACATATAATGTTTGATTTACTGGCAAATCTTTGAGGGTTATCAATAATGTCATGCATTAAAGTTTCATAATTCCAAATGTTAAGAAAATGTGTGTTGATCCAAAACCTACTTTTATATTAACTTTCTAAAATATACTTACATTTAAAATTATTCCTGATTTGGGTTTATTCCGTCCATTATTTCTACCTCTGATTTATACTTTACTGTGGCTACTGCTTGTGTAAAAAAGTTGAAATACATTAAATGTTGTCATTATTTTCATCACAATTAGGCATATGAGCCATACAAAGTCAAAGTGAATATAACAGCCTGGGGAGGGTGTGGGCTGCCTTTTGATTAAAATACTCCCTCATCTGGTCATTTTAAACAGTCATTTATCTTGCTTTGGAAGACCAGTATGCCTTTGTGTGAAGTTGCACTTGAATACTTCATTATGGCTGTTGTGTATGTGTATGTGTGTGTGTGTGCGTGTGTTTGAAACAAACTTGAAGTTAATTACTGTGACCAGATTGTATCACAATCAGACATTGGAGGTGTACTCCATTACCACAGTTTCTATAACTGCTGGATGGGTGTACTGAACTGTCTCCTAAAAAAACTTATCGTCTTGTCATCTGTTCATTTTAAACATGCATTAGTCAGAGTTTGCAGGAGAAGTGTGCACTTCAATATGGTTACTATGCAGTTGTGCGAAAACTTGAAATTTGTTAATATGACTATTATTCTTAAGAGACAGACATGTGGTTGAGGCACACTTTGTTAACAATGTAACTATAGCTGCTGGATAGATATCAGGGACTGTGGTTGAAAGTAAATTTACTTTTTGTATCGACAAATATACATCTTTAACAGTCAATCTAGCTTTTCTGGGTGAATATAAAATAAACTCTAAGACTTTATCATGTCAGCTGTGTGCTTGTATTAAAATAACTTAAAGACATTAATGTGGATATTATTATGTTTTCTGCAACTAGACATCTACCGTGGATGCAGCTGCTGGATAAAGGAGCTCTCTGTGGATGAAAGCCACTAACATTGCTGTTGTTATCAAGTTAAGCAGGTAAACTGCCTTTATATGGCTACTATGTGTTTGTGTGAAATAATTTGAAATACCATGCTGTGGCCTTTATCTCACAGTCAGACATCACAGGTATACAAGGACAAAGTGGCTGCAGTTGATAAGTATGGATTATTGATGGTCTTTTAGGACTGACATGTTCTGAAAAGAATATATCTGTTACTGGTAAGGAAATTTTGTTTCAGTTTTTGCTAGAAAAATATTGAAGAAACTAAATGTAGAAGTTTTTGCTCTATCAAACAATAAATATAATTCAAAACAACCTGATAGGTATGCTTTCATTTAAAACTGTCATGGACATTACTCCCAAATAAAGTATGTAGTAATGTATGGTCCATAAAAAATCTAGCTAAGCCTGTGCAGAAAATAACAAGCTACACTACCACCTTGTGCCGGCCCCCCAATCTGAGTCAACCTCTTAACTCTACGTTAAAAAGCACAGCCTCTACTCAAGAAAAAAAAAACCTCTGCATTCTTTTCAATTGATAAGCACTTTAGTTACTTATAAAAATCACAACTTTCTTTTCCTTAAAATTGTAGCAAATCACAACAATTTATGCCTCTGATTTTGCACTAAATCTGCCAGCTCAGCCGAGAGCTACAATGCCAGCATACAACAGCTGTTAAATGCACTGCACTGAAGATCGATATACACCTTCTGATCATGCTCCATATGACACTGTACCTGGGGCAGCTGCTACCTTTGCTCACCCTTAGCTATGCCGCTGATGCTAAGAATTTAATGTAGTAGCCACTGAAAAACAAGTTTGCCACTTTTTGCATTCATTAAAGAGTGCTTTGGTGTTTAGCAAGAATAGATGAAACCCAGCTCAAGTGTAACTTGAACAATTGGATGGGGAACAGGAAATTCATCCCTGGTTCAGCACCTATGTCTCTAATGGAAATAGGCAGTCTGTAAATGGTTCATCTTCCAGTCCCCTCCTTGTAAATGTTTCACCTCCCAAGCCCCTGCTTACACCTATCAATGGTACCAGAACTTGTCAGAGATTTGGGATGCATGGCTAGTCTTAAAAAGGCCCTTGTGGTCATTAGCCTAGTACATAACTGTCAACCAATGAAATAAGTGTGTGTGTGTGTGTGTGTGTATGTGTGTGTGTGTGTGTGTGTGTGTGTGTGTGTGTGTGTGTATGTGTATGTTTTCATGTGTGAAAGTATAATGAAGAGAGAGAGAGAGAGAGACAAGACACCATTGAATGCAACAAGCAGTCCATTAGCATGGGTATATTGAAAATTAAGAATACAACTCATTACTTGTCATTTTTAATCAATTTTGTCCTCAATGAAAAAAGGGAGAGGGAAAGAGCAGCTCTGCCTCACATCCTTTCTTCCCATTTATTTCCTCAGAGTGAAACATCTGAGGGATGTATTTGACACAACAAACAGATTAAGTGCTAGAGAGTAAATGAATGCATGTTTGTGTGTGTGTGTGTGTGTGTGTGTGAGAGAGAGAGAGAGTTTGTCTGTCTTTCTGTCTGTCTGTATTTCCAAATGTGTGTGTTTGTGTGAGTGTGTATACTTCAATACTTACATAGTTCATATTTTGGATGTAAAATACTTCCTCCAACAATAATTATACTTCACATGACTGAATTCTCATTTGACTGAATTTCATTTGACCGGAACACAATACCTAATTTTCAAAATACTGAAAACTCATTTGAATGAATCTCATTATAATGAAAGCTTACAATGCTGAATTTCAAAATACTAAATAGACATGTACACTTACAACACCAATGACGTACTCTTTCTAGAACTTAAAAACTACTTACTTATCTCAAACTAGGTTGGGGGCAACACCCGCTCCAACTATATATACTAACTCCAGGATCGCACTACAGTGGGGAAAAGGGCATATACCTTTAACTTACCTTACAGTACTCTACACACTGCCAACACTGCTGGGAAAGCACAAAACATCTGCCATATTACTTTAGATACTTCCCATAAAAATGCAGAGAGACATACCCACATTTAGAAAAACTACAACACTACTTTCTATATGTCTATCGGTATTCTGACAGTCAGCACTTTAAGTTACAGTAATTCTTTTTATCACAAGCAAGTCACAGGTAAAGGAAAACGCACAACATGTCTATGGCTTAAAATTCAGTTTAATGAGATTCAGTCAAATGAGTTTTCAGTATTTTGAAAATTAGGTATTGTGGTCTCAGTCAAATGAGAGACCCATAGACGGGGTCCTTACTAACAAAACACCTACATCCCTCCAAGCATGCTGCCTCTCCAACAGCATCACTGACCACCTGCTCACTTATCTTCTTAGACACAACCTCAGTCCTCCCAGACAATCAGCATAACAGCTGATCCATAATAATAAGAAATTTAACATCCAAACATTTCATTCACTACTGCAACAAATTAATTGGTCTCCCCTCAAAAGCCTACCCTTAGATGCTGCAGTACAACACTTTAACACCACCTTCCTTGATATCCTAAACAGCCTAGCCCCCTGCAGATCTGCTAGAATAAAAATTCATCATTCACCATGGCTAACAAGCGCCACCAAAAACTTGCTAAAACAAAATGACAAGGCATGGGTACACTGGTTATCTAGAAAAAACACAACCTACTACTGTACAAACAACTTAGGAATCATGCTAAAAAACAATTAAAAGCAGGCAAAAAAATTACTATACCACTGCCCAACAGATAAAGCAAAACAACCCTAAAAAAATGTTGGTCCACCATTAATAAACTCTTTCACCACAGAAATACTTCCACTCCTAAACCCACCACACTTCCCTCAGACAACAGCACTTCATCACAATTCAATTCCTTCTTCACAAACTCAGTTCTCTCTCTTATCAATTATGACCAAAATACACCATCTCAGATCCCAGTTGCAGTTACACCTTCTCCTTTAAACCTGTTTCAACTCGCACCATAAAAAAAACTACTCAGTAAATTAAAACCCACCACCCTAGCAGCAGACAACCTGCCTACAGAATTCCTCAAAATTGTTACTGAAGTCATAGCCTACCTCATTTGTATCCTAATCAACTGCACAATCACTGAAAACTACATCCCTCTAATGTGGAAAATCTCCTACAGCATTCTGCTGCACAAAGGAGGTAACTGTACTGTACTCGCAAACTATAGACCCATTACCATTATTTCACCCCTCTCCAAAATACTAGAAAAGTGTATTCGCACCCATCTTCTAAACCACTTTCTATCCAACAACCTCCTACTTCACATACAACATGGTTTTTACCTGTACCATAGCACCACAACCACTCTCCTTAGTTTTTCTAATACAATAAATCAACAAAGAAACCACAACAAATTTGTCTCCTCCATCTTTCTAGACCTCTTAAAGACCTTTGATACAGTTTCACACCAGAAAGTACTGTCAGAGTTTGCCACCCTCAGTCTTAGCCATTCTTCCCTAGCAAGGTTCCACAACTACCCTACCAAATGCCAACAAGCTGTTAGGTGGCAACAGGGGCTATCACTTCTTCCTGTTAACATAGGAGTACCTCAAGGTTCCATAGTAGGCCCCCTATTCTTCACCATCTATACTAACCAATTGCACAAATCTACCCTGCTCGCCTCACTCATCCAATATGTAGATGACTCAGTCCTCATATGTACAGCGTCTTCTCTCAAACAGCTAGAGACTACACAACAATCCTTCAAAGAAGTAGAATCCTGGCTAGCTAAAGCAAGCCTTATACTGAACCCAAACAAGACTAAGCTGATGATCATTCCCCCCACCAAAGCACACAATCCCCTAACCAGTTTTCAAATGCACTCCTCCAACAGCACTACTATAACTGTGGTCTCATAAACTAAGCTACTAGGTGTTATAATTGACAATAAATTTAAATTTGACCTACACCTATCCCAATCCATTAAAAATACTCATATTAAACTAGGCTCTCTATACTGCAAAAAGTCATCCTTTACTAACCAAACCAGACCAGACATTGCTAGAACTCATCTACAGTACGCCTCCCCCATACTCAACAACCTTAGCAAAACTGACCTTACCAAACTGGAGTCCTGCTACAACAAAATAGCCAAATTCACCACTAGCTCCCCTCACAGGTCCCACCGATGTTCTGCTCTACAACAACTAAAATGGTTAGAACTCCCCCAACACCTAACCTTCACCCAACTCATATTCGCACATTGCTTAGTATATCAGCCAGATGAAACCCCATGCCCTACAAAAAATACTTCAACCATACACTAGCAACTCCAATCCTCAAAAAACACTACTACACATTTCTAAAACCTTCAACAAAGCTGGAAACACCCTCTACTCCCACTATATCTCCAACATTCCCCAACATATTCTAAACATTACCAACCTAACACAATTAAAAAATCTGCTAAAAGACTACCTCTATAGTAATTGGAACTGCTCCTGTACCAGTCCTGGTTAATGGCATTCAGCCTCCCCCACATGTTTTCCTCCTCCTGGGAACAGTCACCTTCAGAGGCACCTTTCCAATATATCCTGCACCTCCCTACTATTCTCCCACACCTAATTTTCTCAACTCCCCTCTTAACAATCTACACTAACAGAACTAAACCTGCTACACAGACTACAACAGCTTTTAATATGCTCATTCACAAGCATACCCACAAAATCTGTTATCTTCCTGTCAAAAATGCATATCTATGAAATATGATTTTTTCCACTCTGTAGTAAGAATCTATCTACATGCTATTTGCTACACAAATTGTAATTCTTGACTATCAACACTTGCTATGCAAAAACTATGTAAAACCTATGTAGAAGTGGCTTTTTCACCTTGTAGCTGTCAATATCAATGATTCCTCTTGATGTATGACTTTCAAATCCTAGTGTTGTAAACTCTGAAAATTGGGCTTGTAATATTAACATGTATGTATACTTTTTACTTCAAAAATTTTCTCCCCGGGCTTCTGCTGAAAATGGACTTCCATCAAGATGGACCATTCCAGTAAACAAATGTAAAATAAAATAACAAAGAATATATGATAAAAATATAAAATACAAAACAAATTAACAGACAGCTAATTCTCAAAGTAAAATATTGCCCTCCGTGTGTGTTATTGTAGAAATAACATTCTTCCAAGGTGGATGTAGAGGCCTGACACTTCAGGTGCTGAGCCTCAGAACACACCATGCATCCTATCAGACATTATTGCTTGCATATCACCAGTGTATTTTGGGGAATGTGGCATTTGGAGGCATGGTACTTCTTAGGTACTGCAACAGCAGACTTCGCAGAGCCTGTAAGTGGGACAGATTGTTCTCACTTGTGAGAAAGTTGACTACTTTCCCACCCCATCCTTACCCACTCCCTATCAACTAACTCTTGCCATGGAATTTTAAGTTAATCAGGACTCCTGAGCAGTAACAAATGGTGTGTAGGGCTATTGTCCAGTCTGGACATACCTGGCACCCATGGACCTAGAAGTAATGGGACAACTGAGTACAGCCTTCAGAAAGGGCCCTGTGGAGGAGAAAAAAAAGACAAATACTATGACCTCTTTGCAGTGCCTGTATTTTACTTCTTTCAAAAATAACCTGAGGTTTCAGGAATGTCTGAAAAAGTTCTGTGCATACTAATACAGGTATTTTCAAGATATTCTTTTCTTAGCAAATAGTATTAAAGTAGTATACCTTTCTTCTTGGGTTTACTCTGTTGACCACTGTCCTTTCAACTTAACAGAACAATTATGCACCTCTTTTTACTTACTCATTACAGAAGTGAAAACTATTTCTCCTACTAAAAAGTGATCAGAATTCTGCAGGCGCAACATTTTGGCTATATTTAATGAAGGAATAGAAAAGTATCAATACATGTTATGAAAGATATCTGTGGAAAGCATTAATTTGATTTAGGACATTTTTGAAACTTACAGTAACAGATTTACATAAGAAGGGTCTATATCAGAACATCGAAGTTTTAAAACTTTGAATGTTCTAATATCGACCCGTTTTAATCGAACGCTAAAAATAGCGAAGCTGTAGAACACCGAATTCTTTCCTAGGGAAAGAATTCGGTTGGCCAGTTCTGTGGCTTCGCTATTTTCAGCGCTGTGGTGGAGATTTACGGGTCGGCTTCAGGTAAGTGTATGATTGTGTGGTTGTTAGGATTAGGGCACGGGTTAGGTGAGTTAGGGTTAGGGTGCGGGTGAAGAGAATTAGGTTTAGGGGCAGGTTAAGTGAGTTAAGGTTAGGGGACGGGTTAGGTGAGTGTGAAATAGTGACGGACATTAGGGTCTGGGTTAAGGTAAGTGGACAGATAGTAGTGTATGTATAGTTTAGTGTTGAGTTAGTTGTAGGATTATAAGTGCATGTGTGTGTATTGATGTTTTTAAGTGTGCTTGTGTTGTGTGTATGTGTTTCGGAATAGCAAATTTTTTTCCCAAGGAAAAAATTTGCTGTTCTGAATGCTGCTATATTATGTGGTTTAGATATTTTATTTTCGATGAATAGCATTTGCTATTTTCTTCTTTTGATAACATGATATAAACGGCATAAGAACACTTATAGAAAGGATCCCAGTAACAGGATTGTACCTGTGTCTACATATTCAGAGTAAGAAAATCAATGAAAAATTCAGGATCATGCCTCATGGCCATGATCCAGTCAAAAAGAAAGGAAAAATGAACTGAGTAGCATAATAGTTTAATAACAAGAACAAAGCTTTCAGGTTAAAAACCCTTCATCATTTAACCTGAAAGCTTTGTTCTTGTGATTAAACTATTACACTACTCAGTTCGTTTTTTCTTTTGTTGCATTTTTGTTCAAGCTGTGTTTTACTTAAATCCATGATTGATTTGATTGTCATGATCCAGTCAAGACATGATGGTCATTCATAAAATCCATTTACTAAGGTCATTTTTATTTGGAATGCTTTATGGGGTACAATAAAGGCAGTTATTTACACTGATTGCCTTCACTTAAGCTACACCTGAATCAGAAAGTTGAAATATAGAATGCACACTTCTCTGCCATTTATTAGATTAGGAGCTATGTAGCAGAGTTCTAATTTTATTCATGACAACCCCTTAATGTAAGTGTTTAGCATCCTTGGTATGTTTCTTAATGTTTTGTATTAAGTAATTATGTCCCTGATGCTGTTGATGATACTTCATAACCAGAAGTTGCATCTTTTCCATTACGATATAAGATTGTGAAGGAAAAAGAGTCACGTTGTCTTGCTCTCCTAATTCTAGGTGAGTTAGATGGATAATTAGATAGACAGAATGAATAAGACCATGCTCTCACAAGAAAATGCATCTTATTAGTTCACTTATTTTACTTAGTTTACTTTTATGACATTATTTTCTTAATTTCTTCTTGCATTGTAAAATACAGTGCTAGTATGATGTCTTGCTAAATACATGACCAGCAATCAGAATATTTCTAGCTTTTATTGCAGCCACAATTCCATAAAGTCTGAAGTTAACAGTGTTGACAGCAGCTTAAAGGATTTGTCTGGCTATGCAGAAGCTTTATGGATTCTGCAAGGATGAAAACAGCAGGAGATTTTTGATTGTGAAAATGAGTTAAATTGTAATATAACTGCTTTGTTTTCAAAAGAGGACTGAAAACTCTTCAAATATTCTTTAAATAAGATTCATGCAATACCATGAATGATCAATACACTTACCACTCTCCCTTATCTACATATTCAGTGTCCACTCATTTTATATAATTAATATCACAGTGTGTGCAAATGCTTAACTGACTTATGTTTAACACTTGTAAGGTGGTATCGAAACACATACATCAGTTTGTCTGGTCACATTTCTAGTAATTATAAATAAGCTATAGTGATCTTGCCTGTAAAACTGGTTGTTAAATAACATGAGGTAAAAAAACATAGTATATGATACATAATAAACAGCATTTCTGGGAGCTATTTCATTTAATATGGACATTAATATACTTGTCGTTTCATGAAAGAACCAGAGCTAATAATAAATCATTTGTTACCTCACGTCACATCTCGAAAGTAATACAAACTAGACTACCTGATCTTATCTGCTTGAAACAGAAGTCTGAATCAACTGAAATGAATACATCAATTTGCATTTGGAAAAAAAAGCCACAAATACCTGGTTAAGGGGATGCCTTTCCAAATACTGGTTATATTCTATGCAACTTGAGATACCTGAAATGTCTGTTTAAACATGATACTATGATCTGAAAATCAGAAGACATAATTTACAAGGCTATCATTTCATGTGATTCACTGCTTGGTTCTATTCAGTATGTGAATAATGCTGTTTACAGTATCTTTTATGTTAGCTTATGCAATAATGTTATACTATGTTATGTATACAATTTCCAAGACTATATCAAAATATTATAAATTACTAATGATACAGGCTTTGTTTTGCTTTACAATTTCCTTACTGCAGATATATTTTTTAATTCTAGCAGGCAGTCAGGATAAGAGCGCAGATAAAGTAGATCAAACTCCCCCGTTGTATATACGTGAACTGGTTTTATAGCAAAGCCTTCGCAGAGGAACCAGATAGTGTCATATATTTACTTATTCATTTTTTTACATGCACATTCAGTAGATACAGATAAATAAATAATTCATTACTGCTTCCTCTGTCAAGCATCATTCTTAGCTTTTCATCACAATCCATGAGAGCTTAAAAAATGTATATCCCTTTCCATTTCTGCATCAGCAACCAAAACTCAATTTTGATCAAAAGCACAAGTGTGTTTAGTAAAGAAGATGCACAGTGTTATAGAGCATTATTTCATCAAACCATTATAAAAGAGGCCCTTGCAGGTTATTTATGTCATATTGCAGCATAACTTGTGTCCCTTAAACACCAAGCTCCAGGCAGATATAATATAAACAAAGATGCCATATACTTTGAATTTTGTTTTTTGTTCATTTCTGTGTGCTGTATTGCCATACTGCATCAAACAAGCAAGGACTAAAGAGCATACTACAAAAATGCTTTGACAGATACTTGTGACACTCAGAAAATCTCTACAATGTAGATATCGTATTAAATTTTTTAAAGTAATATGTATATTGTGTATGGATTTTTTTTCAAAACATGCATTTTAATTCAGTTCTCTCAATCTAAATTTCAAAATAATTTATATCTGTTATTGTGGTAGTTTTTTTTCTCTACTGAACACAACAGAATACTAGAGTTTTATTTTTAGAATATACCATTGGGCCATTATATTTGTTTATAGGTTCATAGGTTGGTACTGGGCTATCTGCCTGAAGGCATATATTAGCCCAGCCATGTTGTGCGGTATTCACCGCCCCTTTAGTAGTTCGCTAGACCCTTGTCCTAGCAGCTAGTACCCTTGGCCCCTATCTAGTAGTGCTGTTGGTGTGATCCCGGTGTGAACTTTCTGTTACCTATCCACTCGTCAAGGTTCCTCTTGAAGAGTGATAGTTAGGGGGTCTGTCTTATGTAGATCGGGACCCTGTTCCATAGTAAGGGAAGTCTCTGTGAAGGGAATCTATCCCTCCAGCATGTTCTATTTGAAGGCAGAAGCTATCTAACGCATCCCTGATACATTCAGCATTCCACATTCCACATACCTACACTCCTTTTCCATCTCTCCTGTGCCTTCCTGAATATTTCTATGCATACCTCTCAACTATCCAGATTTTGGCACAATGTCCAGCTTTTTGCCTCATATTTTTGGTTTGTTCTACATAACATTTATGGTTTTCTGGCAAATCTTTAAGGCTTGAATTCAGTAAATAATGACAGGCATTTGGGTTTCAGACTTTATACCATTCAGAACATGCTTATTAATGCAAAACCTGTTATTCTGTCATGTTTCTAAGTTAATATGAGCAATATTTAAAACACAAATTCCCTAGTTATGGCCTTTGCCCCCCCCCCATTATTTTTGGCTTTGTCCAAATTTCTTGTGCTAAGAGGTTGAGAGATATGCTTCTATGATCTCCAACTCTGCAACCTCAACTAGTAGTCCATTTGATGTATCCTTGCATCCCATCATAAAGAAGTAATTTCACTAACAGAGAGCAGTCACTGTACTCTGCTACTTTTTGTCCCTCTTCCCCATCCATTATTTACACTCAGAAAATCCTTGTAATATCTCCCTGACAAGATTTTCTGCATCTATTTCAGCTTTGTGCTTTCTAGCCTTTACTGAAACGAGGCCTAGCTTCCTCTGGTTATCTATGTTCTCTTTCATCACCAGCACACTTGTGGTGTCTTTCCTCTGAAGTTCCTTCAGAAGTTTGACATCTGATCTCCTTTTCCTTGAGTCGCCTGTAAAACTGCAAACATTACTCAAGTTGTGGTTAGACAAAGAATATTAACTCTTTGCTTTTGGAATGTATACCTCTGGAGTAAGATCCCAACATTTTGTTGGGTGCTGCTACTTCTCACACACTTTGGTCCTGTTAGTCCATTTCACGTGTGACCAACACTACCCAATCACTATCCTGCTCCTTGGCAGTTAATTCTACTTCTCCAGGTTGCCACTTCGTACCACTCTGCTGAAACTTATTGTACGTGGCTTTTTCCTGTGCCATAAATGAAGGCTCCCTTTCAGCACAATTAGTCAGCATTTCCAAACCTTTACTGACATTCAAGCTTTACTGCTGCATCTAACTTTGTGTTATTAGCAAACAATACAATCCTTTCCTTTGTTCCCTAAATTACGTCTGTAAAGAACACAGTGAAAATTACTGAACCAGTTACGATCCTCTGCTGAGCAGCATGTGGCGTGTTCTTTATTCCTGAAATTACTCCTCCATAACAACCCTCTGTGCCTATCATTCAACCATGTATCAGTCTAGTCATTAAGTGGGTCCGAATTGACCGACTTTTCTTTTAAGAAAACTATATTACTTGTTTCTCTGGAGATTGTTAACCACTAGAAAAGCAACCAGATGTTCCATTAAGATGCTAGGCGTCTCCCAATACCTTTAACTCTACTGATTTTAGGTTAACAGACTTTTCATGGATTTTTACTGCTCTCCCCCTGCACAGTGGTTTTACTGTTTATGACCCTTGAAGGTAACCCACCTGGTCCCTATGTTTAGTACTTTTTGATGAGACCAAACTGGCCTCTTGAATATGCACTACTACACATTGCAATTGCCTGCTGAGGATGACATTTTCTTGTTGGATAAATGCTAAAATTGCTGTCTGTGAGACTGGGTGATCATTACAATCAAATATTAAACTGCATTTGACATATACCAACAGTTTTGTACTATAATATGCTTAACTCATTATAAGACCTTCATTATTTAAGCTATGATTGTTGTTGCACTCATGCATGTAAATATGAAATATTTTACCTCATACATATTTTGCCTAATTGTCATGCCAGCTCAGCTATGATCTACATCTAAATGTTTTATGTTTATGGAGCTTTTCATTGCAGGCCTCCACTGAAAGGGGGTCTTGCATGACCCAATCATATAATCCCAGTAAACAACTGCAATAAATAAAATAACTAAATAAACTCAGCAACCTTGCAAACCATTTAATTTGTGAATGCGTCTCTACCTCTCAGCAAATGATGACCTTTAATGAACTGTTCAGACACTTGTACACTGTGTGCTTATTTTTTTGGCCTGTTTAGCCAGACTGGTCATCAAGCCTCATTCCACATAGCAGGTGTATAGACACATTTGTTACCCCTGGGTGCAAGTCCTTCTTGGTATTGATAGTTTAGCCAGACAGTTATGGGAGCCATCATCCATGTACCTAGAAAGTAGAGGGTTTACTGTTATGCATGCCTGAACTTATTTGAGGGGTCTGTCATGCAAGCGCTCTGCAACTGATGATGTACAACATAATCAAAGCCCTGCCTCCATTATAATATGGAGCTGTGTGAGAGCCCTAGTATATGTTGGGACTTCAATCATAAATAGTTTGCATGGACACTTGCTTTCCACTCCTCTCTCAGAGAAGAAGCAAGCATTCTAAGCCTCACTATTCCTCTTTGCCCTCTGTCGGCTCCAACATGTGTCTGACCCACCAGTGGATCATGAGCTGCCTAGCACATAGCGCTAAACTGTATACGCATTATAGTTAGCGCTAAATTGTCTGTGCAAGCAAAGCTGTCTACACTCTGTCTATTCATGGAAATTTAATCAGTAACTCATGCAAAAATTTCTAAACATTACATTCTTGAAGTGACATGGCCGGAAACATCAAAATGTATTCATTTTTAAACATGTATCACAGCATTATCTGTCATAGCAGCATGAGTTTGTGATGAGATCACAAAAATAATGAAAATTTAGATGAAGACTGGGAATTTCTCAGACTCAAATAATGGAAGATATTCTTAATAGCATTACCCTCAACAACAGCATCTAGATTAAATATGAAACTTATTACAAATGTGCAGCTTTTCAGTCCAGTGGTCTTTTTCTTGCTTGTTTTTTACCATTATGCATTTTTTATTTCCAAGGTCAGTGCAGAACGTTTTTTCACACTCTCAAAACACAAAACAACTGTACATGGAAATTACACTGCCCATTGTTGTTACACACAGTTAATGATTTGGTCATATTGTCACTTACTTTGTAATTGGTTTTACTTGATTCACCTGTTTGCATGTTAGATTTTTGATATTTTCTTTTTGACATGTGTAGTTTAATGACATTTTATAACGTCTTCAGTTAATAGCTGGACATGGATTTCTGCCATTCTGATAGCCTCCGCTATATCAGGGTCACTGTTCCTCATCAAGACACCATTCGCTACTGACTGTTCATCAGCCTCATGCGTTGCTCAATCCTATGTTGTAGCCATAATGTTTGAGACAGTTCACAAAATAAACTTTGTCTTTCTGTAGCACCAGTATGTCTATTAACAACAAACTTTTTTTCTTTTGCTTAATTTTAATACTATATGTATATAGATCTTTGGCAGCATGTTTTATTTAAGCACTGGTTAACTCTGTTGCCATACTCTCACTCACAGATTTTTTTATGTAAATTGTTTCAGGCAATAGTTTGCTCTGGACTCTGACTTCTCTTGGAGAAATACAATTTAGAAATTAAGACTGATAATCAATACTTAAATAATTTACCCCAGGCGATGAGAATTTTTGTATAAGCAGCTCATTTTTTTAATTATGGTAACAGGTCTACAAGAAGCTGCTTGGAGTTATTTTTTCAATGATCAGAAACCCATAAAAATATTTTTCCGCCTTAAGCTCTTCACAATAGTGTTAGAAATCAAATATAAATTGGAGCAATTTTAGTAAAAGTAATAAGAAGGATGCATATATGTAGCTCTGTATTTTATACATGAATAACAGGATTGCTCTAATATTAAACTGTCACAGTGAAAGTAAAAAAAAAAATGCTAAAGATGCCAAGACTAATACATGCCAAAAATAATAATCTTAAATACTTCTAATGATAGCTTTTCAAACACGGAACATCTGATGTGAATCAGAAAATGAATATACAAAGCCTAGAAGTTAAAGTAACACCATAATTCAAATGCTCTGCAAGATCCCAGAATATACACTTCAAAGTTTATAAATCAGCATAAAGACTTGAAGATCACCAAGTGTCGTGTAAAGTAGATAGTGAAGGTACTGTGACACACCTGAAATAATGTGTTTTAAAATATATTTTTAAGTGCAGTCAAATATTAACCCAGGAATACGTTTTTTCAGAAGTACAGCACTTTTCAACTACATGTCATAATATAAACTTTACACCAACAGCTGCAATAAGCTATAAACCAACAAGTCAACAAGAAATCTGTGATCAAGCCAACACATTCTTATAAAAAATATTACAAATATAACCAACTTAGTTTACTAAAAACAATTAAGAATAATTTAACAAATAAACTTATCTCACTGAATGTTGGTTGAAGACAGACTACAGCCTTGTATTTTCTTGCTGCTGATACTTTTGAAGAACAGAGACGTGGGATAATTGTCATATAATGGCAGCCATAGGCACAAGACCAATGGACCTCCTACACCAGGCAGACTAGACAATGAACCATGAATAACCTTTCACAGAGCATAGGAGCAGTGAGATTATTTATTTTTCAAGATATCTGAACTATTTCACCAGGCTGCATTAAATCCTAACTCCTGTCATCCCTTCACATTTCCAGTGTAGTGGAATTGTGAGAGAGTTGTTGTGTTCCACTGACATCAATATTTCTATGTGATGTAAAAAGCGTACCGTGGTATGTAACAACAGATGTCAACATATTCAGTGACAGCTGTGGGCTTAGAACAAGAAATGTTCTCATCTTCCATATGTCTTTTTAATGAAGTTTCAGCAATGCATCAAACCATTGCAATTTATTCTTTCATATATAGTCAGAAGAATGAAATACATATACTTAGTCTGACTACTGTTGAAGTTAGTGATCTACTGTACTTGTCCTCCAAACTACAGTTTCTTACACTTTATGCTACCTGTATGAAATCTGAAGCAAAGAAGCATTACAGTTATCTTACTATACCTTACTGCTCTGTATGTCAACTGCCCATTCCTCAATGAAATATTTCCCAGTGATTGGAATTTATATGGGCTTATCTACAAACTATGCCTCCCATTCTTCCCTTTTTTTTTCATTTTTTTTAATTAAGGATCACCCTTGACAGAATCTACCTTGACCATTTATTGACACAGACTATTTCCTATGTTCTTTCTTAAATCTAGAGATTAAATTCCCTCTAGTCTTTCACTATAAAGCCTTCCATTCTTCCACCTCAACAACTCTGTGGTTCACCCTTGCACTATCTTTAGTAGCCCATTCTCTTTTTTAAAAGTATAATATACTAGGATGTCAAAAATGAAACAGTTGGGGCCTTAACAGTATGTGGTATAGTGGCACCAGTCCTCTATAACTTGTGTCTTCTCCAGCCTGGATGTTGCCATGCATTATATTCACAATGGCAGATGAATTTTCATAAAGGGCAAGGTGAATTATAGTGGTCTTTATGATCACACTGAGGAAGTGCTGCTCCATACCATGTAGGTTTGTTTCACAGGTTCATAAGAGGTTAGTAGGCTAACAGCCCTAGAACCCTTACTAGCCTAGCCATATTTATCCTGAGTTGCCCCAATTTTCAGTGGTTAGATGAAAGAAGGTTTCAGTGGTAAGGGTCTATGTTAATACCAAATTCCTCTGTTCAGGAAGGACATGGACAGCACCCCAGGAGTGAATTTACGGTCACCCACTCACTGATCTAGGCTGCATTGGAAGAGCATCAGAGAGGGGATCTGTTTCATGTGAACTGGAAAGCTTGTTCCAGAGAAGTGTCAGTCTTTGGGAGATGTATCTATCTCTCCAGCATGGCTTGTTCATGTCAGATGTTAGGTTAAGATCCCTGGAGTGAGTGATCCTTCTGCAGTTGGATTTACAAATGTGTAACATTTCCATCAGGGCCGGGTCAGAGACTGCCATGTAAGCCAGCCACAGGTCACTCCTAAGCAACCTGCAGGAGATAGAATACAGTGATAGGGCTTTCAGTCTTTCTGTGTAAGATTGTTTTGTGTACCCTTTAATTTCTTGTTGACCTCTGAGTTCTCTCCATTATTGTTGGTATCTGGTGAGGTACATGCAAAAAGGAGCAATGTACCCAATTCTTGGTCTGATGAGGGCCAAGTATAATGGAATTATAACATCCTTAGATCCAGGTGCAATGCCTTTACTTATAAGATGTGCCACTTTGAAGGATTAACTTACTACTATGGAAAGGTGGTGATCAAAGTTCAGATTGCTATCAAACTGAGTACCCAGATCATGAACTATTGGGTCTATACTTACATGCATGCTTTTTATAATGTATTTAGCAGATATGTCAGCTTTTCCAAAGGAAATGATAATGCACATTTTTGCATTTAGCTTTAACCCATGGCTTTGGCAGTAATCATTTGTCTGCTTTAACCCTGGCTGCAGTACATTAACAGCATTGTGGAACTCAAAGATTGCTCTCAGTTTGCAGTTATTAGCAAACTTGGTCAGACATAGACTGTCCAAGTTTGTATGGATTTCTGAGAAATACTGAACATTAAGGGGCCCAACACAGAACCCCATAGTTTGCCACTGAGGACTGGCTTTTTGCTAGAGGTAAAGTCACCCACTTTGACAATATGTGTCCTGTCATTGAGTCAGTTGGCTACCCATCTGGTAATGTAGGGGTTAATTCCCAATTGGGGGGGTTTCTCTATAATACACGAGTGGGGAATTGTGTCAAATGCCTTGGCAAGGTCAGGATATGTGTTATGCACTGCCTCTCTCTCTCATCCAGGGTCTTGATGACATTCTTGAAAAAGCCAACCATTTTTAACAGGCATGATCTACCATCAATGAATCCAAACTGGGTTGGATCCAGAGTTTGGAGATTTCCTAAGTCCTTGTTAATAAGGTCCATAATGACTCTTATCATGGTCTTGCAGATGAGGCTAATCAAGCTTATGGGCCTATAATTCCCAGGGTCAGTTGATGGTCCTCCTTTGTGCAGATGGATTACTGTTGCTGTCCTCCATTCCAGCAGAACATAGCAAGTTTGCAGGCCATGGTAAAACAAGGATCCAAGTGGGCCTGCTAGGTGTCAGCTAAGCAGTAATCAGCTTTTTAGTTTTGAGAGACCCAGTAGGCACTTAACACTAAACCTCAGATGACACTATTCAAACCACAACTCTAATATTTTGATGTTATCCAATCCATGGGCTAGTTTCCTGCACAGGAAGTAACAAAATGCCTTACTGACTCCCTCACTAGATAAGAGCCAGTCAGTTTAGGAAATCTTTGAAGTGGTCATCATGATATTTTCTGTCTGGTTCCTAACACGTTGATCATCATTTGTGTCTGATGAGCTCAGCATCTACTGCATTCCTTATTATTTGCTTTGCAATAAATTCTTGGCTTCAGCTACAGCTACATTAATCATTGTTCATGCACCCATCTTGACATGATTGCTGCTGGCATAGTCACATGTAGAGATTATACACCTATCCTTTTATTAAGTAACAGTAAAACAGCTGGCCTAGATTCCTTCCTTTCCTCAGGATGTATGATCGAATATTATTCCCTCCCTTCTCCACATTCTAATGCCCAAACTGGTAAGTCAAGCTAAAGTATTCTTGGTCAATACCATTATCTTAGTGTCATGTCCAAACAGGCTGACCAGTTTTTCAGTCAGGCACCTACTTTTTAGACCAGTTAATCATTTTCCTGGCAACTTCTTTCCTAGTAGTTTCCCAATTATTTTACTTTCTGTGAATGTTTTAAAGGTCTTGATGAAGGCCAATAAAAATACATCTGCTGGATGCAGTCCCTCTACCTTTACAGCTAGTCACAGAAGACCAATAGGGCAACTCAGCATGAACTCTTGGCCAAAAATTCATGCTGGCATGTAGTAGAAACGTTGGTTCCTATCAGAAGTGACAAAATATTCCTGAGAGATATGTTGTCTCATGACTTCCTCTGCAAATGCCATTAAATTAAATGACTTGCATAGCTCGATCCTTGGGCCATGTTTGTAGAGTTATTTCATAATGAGCATTTTCTGATATTCATGGACTTACCCATCTCTATATTCCAGCTTCATAGCTGTGTTGAGGGTTTTCAATAATTTCAGCTAACCTTATTAGAACAGCTTTACAATCCAACCAAAGTACTGTGTCCTCTTCAGTCTCTGAGTACTTAGCCCCACTACTACTTTGTTCAAGCCAATTGTGTCATCTCTATAATCTTATAGTAAAGTTTCTTTGAAGCCGTTTCTCAAGGCTAGAGCTCTTAAACATTGATTTTTACTAATGAATTATGAGGTCAAATAGTGTTTGTATTATTTTTGCAATTTCACTAATTTATTGAATAATTTATTAAATAATTTATTACATATTTACACATTTTTAGTAATATTTTGCTGCTAATATGCCACTTTATTTTAGTTTAATTATTTATGCTGCTATTATCTTAATGTATTAATACTGTATATTAAAAGCCAGTGTTTTACTGTATTACAGCATTTTAGAGGTTAAGTATGCAATTAAGTTATCAGCCTATTTGATTGGCTTATTTGAATGTATATAAGCAAGTTTTTAATCTCATTTCATATTGTAGTCTGATGAAGCGGATGATATACATGAAAGCGCTTACCTGTTTTCCTTGGAATAAATAATCTTGTGACATTTACTAACCCGTGTGGAACCAGTGTGTTTTTACCTAATCTCTGTAATCTTCTCCATTCTTGCCCATGGACTCTTCTTAGGCTAATACTGCACATACTAGCACCTTTGTAAATACCGAAAGAAAAATTAATTTTGTGTATCTAACTCTATTCTTACTGCTTTCAATGCCCACCCATTCTTTTCTAGTTTGATAACTTATTCTGAGATCAACTTCCTCTCTTTTATATACTCCCACAACATAATATCTTTAGTTAATTCCCTATTTATTCTTCCTTTGAGCTAGCTTCCTTGCATCACCAAGTCCTGCTTGGTCTTTTCCATTTTCTTGAAGGCCTTGTCCCTATCCCTTAAAGCTATCCTTGGGTTCCTTGTAAACCATGATATATTCTTTTCTCCTGCTTTTCTTCCAAATGAATGCATTTATTAGCACTAGTTCAATTATTGCTTTTATAGTTTTGCAGTCCCCCCTGCTGTTTCTAAGCAATTTGATCATTTATTACCTTATTAGCTTTCCATAGTTCATGTCTTGCCATCCCTCAGATGGGATATTCGTAAAGAGATTTTTTGCTTACTTTCTGTCACAAGTCAAATAAGATTTGCATAGTCATTTTTGACTGTTGATGCCCTTAGTTCTAACCCTTGGGTGATCACACCATTAAGCAGCACCAGATGCAGTAATTTAAACTTTCTGCTTCATTTATCATCTGTGTAAACCCATATCATTCATAGTTTCAACCATTCTTTCCTCCCACATCATCACTGATTCTGAAATGTTTAATCCACGCTTAGCAGATTAAAGTTTTCAACTAATTCAATTCACTTACAACCTTTCAGTGTTGTAACTATGTCCAAAAATGTGTTGCGTGCCTTCTTTTGAGTATTCAGTGATCTGCAGACCATTTCATTCTACAGTGTGGCCCTTTTAATTCCCTTCACTATGCTTTAAGAAGCGGAACTTCTTCCACTCCATCTTTACTATCTGCCTACCTCTGCATCCCACTATCATGATGATCACATAGCAGTAACTATGTTGTGATCTTTTCCTTTATTTTCACTATGTTATATATATTACAGCGAATGCCATTTCGCCAACAAATATAGATCAAACCAAAAGGAGATGAAAACGAACTAAATGAAAACTTGTAACAAAAGTTCGCTGGAAACACCAAATAAGGGCTCCAAAACCAAGAAAAGTTGTTTGACTTTATTGTAACAAAACACACCAAAGAATATAACAAATATAGATCAAAATCTTAAAAGAGTGAAACCCCACTTCACCAATTTTTTTCCCATGGAAAAAAAAAATCGGTGAACTTTCCCATGGAAAAAAATGGTGAACCAACACAACACATCACTTGAAACATTACAAAGTGGGGGGCTTCACCCCCCACAACCCCCAATGTGGGGGGCTTCACCCCCCACACCCCCTAAATATACCATCTCCAAGATCGCACTACAGTCAGGTAAAGGACAATGTCATGGCTCAGGCCAAGTGATTTCTTTCCCTGGGAAAGAAATCGCTGACCTGAGCTTTTGCTCTTTTCTGATTTCAGTCTATATGTGTTGGCAAAACGGCATTCACTGTAATGCTGTTTCACTGACATGACATAGATCCCTTTCTAAGGCAGTGAATCCTGGAATCACCATGCCACTTTCTTCATCTAACTGAATGTAAATAATGCCACTGACATCTGTTTTCTTTTCTGAGTATAATGCCTTCAGTTTGCTTGTGTTTCTTTCTTGACTTTTGACATTTTGGAGTTCTTTTCCATATCTTTTAAACCCCCTGCTCTACTGCATCTTCACTTCTCTGAATTTTTCTTTGCTCTTAACTTTCTCTTCCAGAGTAGAAGTTTATTCTTCCCTCTATACTGCTTATTTTGTTTGTAATCCCCATGCAGCCACAACTGAAATATATCACCATCCTAATATGCCAACGTAGATTTTAGCAGCACTGTCACTGCTCAGCTGAGGTAAAGCTATAAATAATTCATGATTTGTCTTTGTTACATGCATTTCCCAATTACTCACTAGTCACCCATGTCCTTCCTTCTATATCCATCCCTCAGCCTTGCACTGCGCACTGCATCATTTTTACCACAGTTTATTGCTAGCTTTGAGTACTGACAATCTCTCTCAGAATGATCTCATTACCCAAACAAGATCCAGTTAAATCCATGCTAATGAGCCTTATGAAAGTATATCACATTTCTGAACTGTCAGGACCATTTAAATGCCTTAATAGTAGCTAGTACAGATTGGTGGCATGGAACAATCCCAAAATGCAATGTTTTGATGGACATCCCAACAGAATTAGGATGGCAGAGATAGCCATTTTCCACTCTTGCTCAACAACTAATCACTTAGGGTATTACAGTCTATATCTCCTAGCTTTTATATTTTATAATATTGCAGGAATTGATGCCATGAGAATGACATTCAGACTTGCAACAAATGTAACTTCATGAAATTATGTAAGAGTAGATTATATTCAAGGAACTATGAGCCTTAGTATACCTGTGGATTTTCCAAGCTTGTACAATATAGATTTTATTATACTATATATCAGATCTTAATGGATTATTGTTATTGGATGCAAATTTGGTTTAATGTCTTTTAGATTCAGTAAAACAACTGCCATGTATTATTCTAGCATCAGTTTTGTTCTCAGCACTTTATTCATTAACCCAGCCTTTTTCCATTTTAAATAATAACCAATATTATATATTTTTATTGCAAATTATGGTGATCCATAGCAGGCAAAATGCTTCATCCAGCTTGTACGCAACAAAATCAGAACTTCATAGCTAGACACTCTGCAACTATCACAATACTACTTAATCTAGCTCTTTGATATCAGGTTATCAAGATACTTCTTCAGAAACACTACAGCCACAAATGACATCATACCTCTCAAGTGTACCTCATTATAAGGAACGTACCTCATTTGGGGTCTTAAAAAGTTCATGTTCCTCAAAGTTGCTCAAGGTTCCACATTGAAAGAGTCTGTCACACATTCAGTGTTAGGAATTTTTTTAATTGAAATCCATGGTAAACAGAAATTAATCATATTAATTCATTAAAAGATCTTCTTTATAAGTAAAACCAGCATATTTTAACCATCCTATGACCTTCCTAGTTGAAGTTGTTAGTAAGCCATTAGTATGCGTTCCACATTTTGCCCATTTGTTCCACATTATGAGGGCTAGTGTTCCTCATTTTGGAGACGGAAGGTTTGAGAGCTATGAATGACATACCATTAAAAACACTTTAAAAAAATTGTATGACATGTAGAAATCAAGCATGATCTTTACCTCAGTAAATGTAATACTAATTTTGGCTCTAAGAGTTCAAGGTTTTGTGTACCATTACTACTTGTGATGTTATTTAATCCAAAAAAGCAGTCCGTTTTCAGATATGTTTACCATTCCATCTGTTTTCAGTCAAAAATGGATTCAAGATCACCAACCTTTAAATCTATCATCACATGATGCCCGACACAAAAATGGACTTTCCTGATATTGGTCAACATTATAGATAATATACAAAATGTCTTTCCATTGTTCTTTTTCTTTGTAGCATAACAGCACTCAAATTATTTGAAACAGCTTGTGAGAAGTTTTCCATTCATAGAAGGCCATGCAAATCACAAAAGTAGGTAGGCAAGTAATCTCTGTTGAGCTATAAGTATATATCTAAATGCATGCAATAGTCTTAGACCAAATAATATTGTATTGCATTAATAATTAACATGAAGAACTCAGTGTGAACTTTAATCAATATTACTTTTACTGAGCTAAACAAGTAAATGGATAGTGCATATTGTGTATTTGTTTAAAGAATGTTTACATTTTTTGTAACCTGTAGTTGTATCATTCTGAAATCTTCTAATAAATGTTTTAAAAGTATTAAAGTGTGTATATAAAAGCGAATAATCTGCATTCCCACATCATAAGCATTTGCACAAATTTATGAATTAATCCAAAAGCATGCCAATTATTTGATGTGAATTCTCTCTAAATACAAACAAATCTTTTTAACAAAATGGTTAGTTCATTAAGCACTTTTTATGACAGAAATATGCATACATATACATTGATTATATAGACAGACAGATAGATATGTATATAGATAGATAAATGGGTGACTATCTCAGCAGATCGAGTTTTCAGAAACAAATTCATATTGGCAAGATGATATGATTGAACTTCCAAAAACTCGAAAAAAAAAAAAAACACCACCACACAAAAATCTATCTTTATCAACTCTAAGATCATACTATATTGAGGAAAATGGTAAATTTCCAGATCCTCGCTGTACTGTACTCTCCATGCAAAAGCTTCAAGTTTTCAGAAATTTGATCATATCATCTTGCTGATATGAATTCTGAGTTTCTGAAAACTTAACCAACTGCTAGGGATCCATGTATATATTACACACACACACACACACACACACACACACACACACACACACACACACACACACACACACACACAAACACATGCCATATGAGTTATCACTGCACACATTTTACTGCATGATAAAAAAATGGTGTTTTTGTTGGTGGTACAATTTGCCAAATTATGTGACTTCATTAGATAGTACAGTTGTGTACACTTACCATAAATGTACATGTTCAAGTGTACTCACTGTTGCAGTCCTTACAAAATGGGTTATCCAGCTCCCGGTAGCCCGCAGTCGGCCAGAATGCCAAAGTTCTTGGTATATGACGTCAGCTGCCTTCGGTTTAGGCCTGACATTAGGACGTCAGGTACAAAAGAAGGCAGCCGATGCTATTTCCTCAATTTTTCTTGCTTTAATTGTCAGGAATCCCCCAAAGAGGGTTAAACCAGGAAAAGAAAATCCAGTCTGTGCCCTAGGAAAAAAGGGGGATGGAAGGGGGGGAAACCAGGACTGCAACAGTGAATACACTCGAGCATCTACATTTATGTTAAGTGTACACAACTGTACTATGTTCATTGTGTTTCACTGTTGTAGTCCTTACAAAATGGGTTGATTCCCAAAGCCCAGGAAAAAAACAAAAGAGAGGAGGAACACCCACTGTTTAAGGGTTGGTAAGGATGCCCTGCAACACTGCAGTGGCAAAACCAGCCCTGGACATAGAAAACAAGGGTCAATTGTAATGTTTAGTGAAAGTGTGGACAGAAGTCCATGTAGCTGCTTCCAGTATGCCCCAAGTAGGTACACCTCTTATGAAAGCTGCTGAGGTGGAGGCTGCCCTAGTATAATGGGTCCTAATACTCTGAGGAGGAACCTTGCCATGCTGTAAGTAACAAAAGGGAATACAAAGAGCAATCCACTTAGAAATGGACTGTTTAGAAATAGCTTTGCCCTGAGCTCCAGGAGCAAAACTGACCAACAACTGGTCCGACATTTGAAAAGATTTAGTCCTGTCCAGGTAAAATATAAGCTGCCTATGCACATCCAGGGAATGCAGTAAACTTTCCCCTTTATTCTGAGGATTAGGAAAGAAGGTAGGCAGGTGGATAGACTGGTTAAGAGACAGGCTAGAAACCACCTTAGGCATAAAGGAGGGATTAGTTTGAAGAGAAATCCGAACTACATGGAAGATGATAAAAGGCTCTACTACCATTATGGCCTGCAGCTCAAACTCTTCTAGATGAAGTAATAGCCAAAAGAAAGGCAGTTTTCCAGGAGAGAAACTTCAGGTCTGCTGAGGCAGCTGGTTCAAAAGGAGGCAGAGTAAGTTTCTCAAGTACAAAACTGAGATCCCAAGCAAGAGTAGGTGCCCTTCTGGAAGGCTGTTAGCTCCCCTGAAGAACTTTTTCATCAAGGGATGAGAGAAAATGGGATGCTCAAAGGAACAATGAACTGAAATAGCTGAAGCATGGATTTTGCTAGAAGAAAAGGAAAGTCCGCCATTAAGCAAGCCTGCCAGATTGTCAAGAATGAGAGGAAGAGATGGTTGAGAAGGGTCTTCCCATCAATCTGTATCCAAATGGAGAATCTTTTTCACTTATCTGTTTAAGATTTCCTAGTGCTAGGTCTCCTGGCCTCACTAAGGACCTCAGCTACTTGTTGGGAAAGGTTTAAATTATGAGCCAAGCTGCCAAATGCAGAGTCTGAAGATGAGGTTGCAGAATTCTTCCCCCCTCCTGAACCAAGAGATCTGTTATCAGGGGAAGATGCCAAGGCCGAGACTGAGAGAGACTGTGAAGTAGTGGATACCAATGTTGTCTGGGCCAGTCTGGAGCTATGATGATGACCCTTGGTTTTTCATCCCTTATCTTTAACAGCACTCTGGGAAGAAGAGGCAGAGGAGGGAATGCATAGATCAAGAGCTGTGTCCAGGGGAAAGACAAAGCATCCACTTTCCAAGCTTTGTTGTGATGATCCCTGGTGCAAAGGTTGGAAGAAGTTGGTTGGTTGGAGATGAGAAGAGATCCACCTGGGGAGTGCCCCAATGCTGAATTATGCGATAGAAGATAGTCTTGTTTAGTTGCCACTCGTGAGGATCCAGGACCTGTCTGCTCAACTGGTCTACCAAGGTGTTGAGGCTTCCTGGAAGAAATTGAGCTATCAGATGAATACCCATGGAAGCTGCTATGGACCATAGTATCATGCTTTGTCTGCACAGGGGGTAAGAGTGTGTCCCTCCGTGCTTGTTGATGCACCACATGATTAAGGTGTTGTCTGTCCTGATCAGAAGAGTACCAGGAGAGAGAAGATGTTTGAAAACCATCAAGGCTTGCTGGACTGCCATCAATTCCTTCAGATTTATGTGCAAATTAACCTGTTGAAAGTTCCAAGTTCCCTGAATGCATCTGCCCTCTAGATGTGCTCCCCAAGAGTAGTCGGAGGCATCTGTGGTAAGAGTCTGGCTGGAAGGAGGTGGACAAAGGCAGGCCTTTGTTCTGTGCACAGGCCGTCGCCCACCAAAGGAACTCTGTCTACAGGCAGGGAATCAGAGGAAGTATCAAGTCTAAATCCTGAATGTTTTGACACCAAAGGCTTTTGAGGTACCATTGTGTTTTCCTCATATGCAGTCTGGCATATGGAATCATCAGAATACATGTAGCCATGAGTCCCAGGGCTTGCAGGAATTGCCTTGCAGAGAACTGGGTCATGCTAGCAACATTTTTGAAATAATTCGAAAAATCCATTTGTTTCTCTTGAGGGAGGAATACCATCTGGGTGGCTGTGTTTAGGCTCACTCCAAGGAATACAATCTCCCTGGTGGGTACCAATTTTGACTTCTTTTTGTTGATGGTGTAGCCCAAAGAGGTGAGAAGGTTCTTTACAAAGTCCAAATCCTTTAGAAGTTGCTCCGGAGAGTTTGCCTGAGTAAGATAATCGTCCAATTTGGGGTAAAGTTGAATATTTTTTTGCCTGCAAAAAGCAATGATTGGAGCCAGGCATTTGGTAAAAACTCTGGGAGCAGTAGATAAGCCAAAGGGCAGTCCAGAGAATCGAAGGAACTGCCTACACCTTTCCCTCATTGGGATGTGCAGATAAGCTTCTTTGGGATCCAAAGTCACCAGCCAAGAATCCTTGGCCAGCATTGGCAGCAACTGCTTTAGAGGGGGCATTTTGAATTTGAAAATTACTAGAAATGTGTTTAGAATGGACAAATCCAGAACATGGCAACAGGTGCCCCCTTTTTTGGGAACCAGGAAAAGTCTTGAGTAGAAACCCTGGCCTATCTGTAGTGCAGGAACTGGCTCTATTGCTCCCAGGTTTAGTACAGAAGAAACTTGTTTTTCTGCTTTTGGCCTTTGATTTGAGGGGGTATCTGGGTATCCTTGGTGGACAGGGAAGGTGTGAAAGGAGAACTTGTAGCCTTGGGATACTATTTTCAGCACCCATTTGTCATCTGTGATGGTGAACCAGACATTTGCAAACATGGCTAACCTTCCCCCAAAGGAAACCCTGGTCCTGCAGAGGCAGGCAGGGAAAGGCCGGAGTCATTGTGAATGCTTGCTTTGGGAATTTTGATTAGAAATCCCTGATTTTGAAGAGGAAGCCTGCCAATGCTTAACCTTTTGAGGGGTGGGAGTCTGTCCCCTAGAAGATCTGTAACCCCCCCTTGACCTAGTGCGACTCTGTTTACTAGGGTCAGGAAATGTCCAATTCTTAGAAAGGTAATATCTATTAAAATGAGGAGGCTGAACTTGCAGAAAGTCCTTAACAGTTTGCATAGATTTGGCCTTATCCTCCAACTTTTTCAACACCTCTTTTGCTTTGCTACCAAAATGATTGTTCTTGTGCAAAGGCACATCCAGTAATTTAGATTTGTCAGGTTCAGAAAGGGGCTGTTCCCTGAGCCAAGCATGTCTTCTAATGACAGAACCAGTGGCTGCTGCCCTGCAAGAAGCCACCAAAGTGTCAAAACCACAATGTAGAGAATGTTTAGTGACAAGAGTGGCAGAATTCAATAAATCTTGCATGTCCTTACTCTCCATCAGGGAAGGAACACCAACAATTTTAGCCTTAATGGCCTCCAAAGTATGCTGCTGATACTTAAGCATATGAAAAAGACAATTAACAGACTAACAGCCAGGGTGGAAGAAGTATAAACCTTTTTACCCCATCTATCGAAGGCCCTAAATTCCCTGTCAGAAGGAACAGGATTTTTAGCAACCATGGCTTTAACACCCTTAGGGCCCTGAGAAATAATCTCTGGATCAGCAGTAGGATTCTTGAAAAGGAACTGATGAGAATCAGGAACTCTATAATACCTGTCAGGCTTTCTGGGAACAGGAGGAACAGAATTAAGAGTCAAAGAATTCTCCATAAAAACATCATCAACAACTTTCAAAACTGGAGGGATAGTCAAAGGCTTATGCTGTGGCAAATACAAGAATTCCCAAATCCATTTCTTAGACTGAAGGTAGTCCTGACTTTCCCATTTGAAATGCTCCCTAAGAGTATTCAGAGTATCTCCAAAAGAAAAATCTTTTGGAGGGGAGGCAGAAGGGATGGAGTCTTCTGATCAGAATCCTCAAAACCAGAAAAAAGTGGAGAGTTTCCCTCTTCATCAGCAGAGTTGCTGGAAACCTCAGAGTCTGAGGCAAAGAAAGCTTCTGAGGACAATTCCCTAATCCTTTTAGAAGGAGGTGGCTGAGAGCCTTTGATAAGGGTCAAGAGATCACGAGCCAATTTAACTGTCTGAGCCTAAAGCATTTGAGGGGAGGCTGACGCCTGCTTAGGAGAAGATTTTTGGCTGGATGGTCTGCTAGAAAGCCGGAGGGACTCAGGAGGCCTAGCCACTGCAGAAGTCTGAATTAAGGTTGTCGGTCTGGATCTGGTCTCCAGGCAGAGATAAGAGGCTTCAGAAGCCGGCGCCTGCTTAGCGGCTCTGGATCCATCAGAGATGGCGATTGGCAGATGGTCAGAAGTGGAAGCCTGCGGTATGGAGGACTCAGAAAAGGTCTACGCAGATGCATTCTGCTGAACATCCGTGGACTGCAGGGGCAAAGAAAGCACCTCATTGACTACCGCTAGGCAGACAACTAACTTAACAGGGATGTCATCGGCTAATTTGACCCTAAGCCTGTCATGGTCCTTATCCTTGCGCATCTTAGGAACATCTGAAGTCGGGAGACCAGAAGACGCCATACCGATGAACTTAGGCCAAACTCTGAAATGCATGCACAAGATCCTAGCTCTAAGGCCTATGATACGCGGGTTGAAAGAAACACAGAGAACACAATTAGGGACTTTGTGCTCAAGGCCCAAACAAGAAATACAATAGGAGTGAAAATCATGGTGCGTAATCTGTTTTCCATAGGCAAGACAGTTATTAATTTTCTCCCACATTCATTAAAGCAAGAAAAGAGGGTCCCCCGGGGTACTTATCAGAGGATGTCTTCAACTAAGCTGTTGGAATACAAAAAGAAGGTACTTGGCCGACCGGCAGTCATGCAAAATGTTTGTGCTTCAGGCTCCACGGCAAGAAAGACTGAGGAAATGGCATTGGCTGCCTTCTTTTGTACCTGACGTGCTGATGTTAGACCTAAACCGAAGGCAGCCAAAGTCATATACCAAGGACTTTGGTATTCTGGCCAACTGTGGGCTACCAGGAGCCGGATAACCCATTTTGTAAGGACTGAAGCAGTGAAACACGATGAACATCTACTGTTAATTCAAGGAGATTTGCCATTTCCAATATAACCTTGGAGTTAGTATATTTAATTTCTGTGATGGGGGAGGAGTCTCTACTTTTGTAGGGGGTAAAGCCTTTTTTTTTTGCTTTACTTCACAAATGTGACCTACTAGTTTAGATTTGTGATAGCTTTTTTCAATGACTTTAGTCACAAATAATGATAATTACCAATGAGTTTGTTCATTTTTTAGTATTTTTTTTATTTTAAGAAATGAAAAAGAAAATAAATTCGCGAAATGACACCTGAAGAGCAAAAATAAAACTGTATACATATATACAACAATTATAATAGATATGTTGAGTTTTTATAAATATTAACATTCATGACATTTGGCTAATGAATATATCTTCAGCAACTGATCTATATTTAACCATATGCTTAAAGTTTTTCTATTTTTCTTAGATATTAATGATATAGTCAAAATATCTTTATGGCATACATCAGTGGCAATTTTGGTTAATTCGTTAAAGATGGAGCTGAGCCTTTCCACCATTTTAAGGCGATTACTTTTCTTGTCGCTGTTAAGCATGCCAAAATTATAGAGAAATCTTGTGATTTATTACAATCTAGAATTGGTACATTTACCAAAATGAAGGATTCTGAAACACTACAACTGTTAGACAATAATGCTTTAAGAAACTCATGAAAATCAAGCCAATACATTTTATTTTTCTCACAACCATAAAAAAAAAAGTGAAACCAATCAGCTTTTAGAATTTTTTTACAACATCAACATGGAAGAACATCCAGTTTAAATAGTTTACTTATTATATATGGTGTAATAAAAACCTGTATGTAGATAATTTAATAAATGTAAAAATTTAATTAATAGAATACAAAATGAAAACATTCTTTGATAGATTATATTTTTATGGTTATTAATAGTAATGAAAATATAATTCCATCCCTGTCAAAACTGAACACATTTCTATTACAATGTAATACTAAGATTGATAAATTTTGGAATTTTCTTCTAAATGATAATTAATATATTATTAATAATCAGTCTTAAAAGGTATTTCATTTTAAAACTTGTTAGTGATACTTGGAAATATCTACATAGAATTGTTTGATGTTTTGATGCACATTGTGTGTATATGTGTGTATATATATTTTATATATATATATATATATATATATATATATATATATATATATATATATATATATATACACATGGAGCTATGTCAGTTGATCAAGTTTTCAGAAACATGAAATTCATATTGGTGTGAAGATATGATCAAATTTCTGAAAACTCGAACATTGAAAAAAAAAGCAAAATCTTTTATATGTTTTTGCAGGGTGGACAAGCCCCCTGCATCCCCATATGCTCTACAAATTATATACAGCAACTCTGAGATCACACTCGGCTGAGGAAAATGGTCAATTTCCCAATCCCAACTGTGCCATGATCTCTATTCAAAAGTCTTGAGTTTTTGGAAATTCGATCAAATTATCACACCAATATGAATTTTGAGTTTCTAAAAACTCGATCAACTGACTGGGATCGATATATGTGTGTGCTTGTGTGCTTGTGTGTGTGTGTGTGTGTGTGTGTGTGTGTGTGTGTGTGTGTGTATATATATATATATATATATATATATATATATATAAAACTATGTATATATACACACAAACACACACACACACACACACACACAGTCAGTCACACATACATACATGTATAAAGGAGGATATGGCTAAGCTGCATAGTCAGTAGTTTGGAACAAAAGTATGAACAAGTTACATTACAATGTTAGTGTGTGTGTGTGTGAGATTGCGTGTGTGTGTGTGTGTGTGTGTGTGTGTGTGTGTGTGTGTGTGGAGGCGGAGATCCTAAGTGTCAGTGCAATGGCTCTTTATAAGCTAAAATTTAATGGACATGACAGATAGAAGTATGTCATCATTAGAAATTTTTCTTCATGGAACATACTGTAAGCTGCCTACAAGGATGTTTTTGATGGGCAAAATCTTTTCTGCGCTAGAATATGGAAGAGAAAGATTAAAGCCATGACTGTTGAAATTACTTCAGAAATACAAGCAGAAATGACCATATTAACCATCAAATCTATGACTCTGAAAGCTGCTGTTTATATTCGTGTATACTATGTAATAGCCATTCTAAGAACCTTTAAAGCAAATTCTTACATCTTAAATAGTTAAGTTTACAGCAACAAAACATGCTTGTGTGGGTTTAAATTACAATAACGACATAATATTATTCCCTTTTGCTCTATAACTTTTAAACCGCACTTATTAAGATTACTACATAACCAGACTATATATTGCAAACTGCTTATTTTTCATGAAGTACAGTTGTTTTCTTATCTACATTTAGCTACCAGGAATACTACATTATACTACCTGCTGAGGTGAGATTTGTTTACTTCCTTAATTCCTATGGGCATATTAAACAGTATGATTAACTACTAAAATGTAAATCAGATTAGAAAAATATATATTGATACGTTGCTGGCTAAATAGATCTTAAACATCTGCCGTGTGTCCTCAAAGACAAATAATTTGCCATGTATTTATGTTTTAATACAATTATATCTAATTAAAGCAGCATGCCTGAAATAAATAAGATGTTATAACAGTAACTTGTCTCACAAAAGGAACAATTGTGGTCATATACACATGTATGCAGGAAGTATAAAACAATGCATAGAATACTCTGAAAGGCAATGCAAATTACAGTAAGCTGTGCAGACTTTGCTTTGTGCAATAGACCTACAGAGGAAATATGCTGATTTCTGATGTTCAAAATGTATTATTTGTAAAATACTTCTATGACTAATGAAGAGATTAAGGAGCAGATAGTTAATGTCGGAGACAGATCAACCTTAAGCAATACATGTAATTAATGACTAAAGTAAGATCATTTAGTCACTGATTCAGTATTTACAACCTTTGTTTTTACTGCAGATTTTCCTGCAGTTAAACAGTAAATACCCATAATATTTATCATAGCCTTAATCATGTGTGTGGAAAATAATGAGAATACGCTTCTTTCTGCATGTTGCTGCAGGCCTGTGGCAACCTCTCTACTCACAGAAAGGTAAGATCACCTCCTTTAAAGTACAGCAGCCAAAAGGATTTCTAATAAAGATACCAGTGTTACCAAAATATTCTAAAGATATTATCAACGTATGTCTATAAAATAATATCTATGGGGATAACACCATCCACTCCCACAAATAAAAGTCCGTTACATGTCATTTTCAAGATAGCATTTCAAGAGATCTAGAGTACTTAAATTATTTTTTTTACTGCTGCACAGAATTTTCTGATGCTGTTATGCCTAATGGAAGTTGATAGTCAGTCTCTGCATGAAAAAAGCATGCACACATCATATCTTGCCCAAAAAAGTGAATTATAATCTGTTAAACACATTTCACATCATGTAGGATTGTGTTTTTATACCAAGCAAAAAACTGTTTATCATCCATTTTTGTGCATGGGCAGATAAACCAGTGATTAATCCAGTCCAGAAGATTTTTTTTCCAAGATGTGTCAAGTTGCAAATTCACTGGCTCTTATTCATAAGATAATTATGATACTGTTTTACATTTAAAAAAAAATCAAAATATTACACAAAAAGCAAAGTGCAATACAATTTCATTGCTTTCTCTATGCAAGCTCTTGAACAGCTGGTTTGTGTAATGATCAAGACTACAGTGCCAGAATTTCAGGTTAATGTTACATTAAATTAAACAAGTGCAACAGATAAGAGTAAGGTCTTAGTTCATTTTCATCAAAAAATGCAACCTGTGTTTGCAGAAAAACTGCAAAATTAAAATATTCTGAATGAACTTACTGCAAAATGAACATTAAGGAGGCTTGTGCATTGACATATGTACATGAATGATACCTTAACCATAAAGTAAAATCCATATATGTTACAATTAACATAGAAGGCGGTATTAGTAATTTTAGGAGAGATGGAGAGGACGACAAAGGGAAACAGCTGAGAACACATTTCACAAAATGTTAAGGGCCTAGATACACAACTAAAATGGAAAAAAAATATCCTAAAAAGAGTTAAATGGACAGAACTGGAAACTTATTTATTTATTTATTTTTTTAAGGAAATGAAGATTAGAGCAAAAGATGTTTCAGAGTTTTTGAAAGGGTAGACAATTTTCAGTTGTGCAACAGCAACAAAGTGAGGGGGTAGTCACTGTAATTCATGAAATTAAATTGTGTAAAGGAGAAGGGCAGGAAAGAAATAGAGAGATGGGCGCATTGTAAGGTGATCACAGAAGATGACAAAAAACTGGTAAGTAACTTTTATGGCCCAATGAGAACAATCCTGGGCACCTAGAAGGTTTTATTAAACAATTTGTGTACATACATATGGCAACATATATATTATAGTTGGGGGGATATTTCAGTGTAGTGACAGATCCTGCAAAGGACAGGATCCTAAAAGACAAAATATGTTTACCAAAGTGTGGTTGAGTATTAAATGAAGGGACAGAGTAATTAAATCTTGTACATGGGTGGTTGGCATTACACCTAGAAGGGATTTCACTATATCTTCAACTTCATTTTTCCCATTTTCTACATGGGGTCAGACTTTCATATCAGATGTCTCCATCTCTCTCTATTCAGTGCCAGTTTCCTACCTTCTTTGACAATCATGCCATACTGTTGCAGGAATACACTCACATAATACATACCCATCTTTGTTGGACACCCTCATTTTCTCTTGGTTTCATCCTGTAAGTCCCAAATCCTCTTCATCAGATTGTCTTCCGCTTTCCTACACATGTGCCATAATCATCATAATCTATACTCTTTGACCTCTCCAATTGGAGTCACTTCAGCTTCTGCTCTCTTGCCTTCATTTCTTAATCTGTCCCAAAATATGCATCCTACTACCCATTTCAGGCATCTCATCTCCATCACCTCTGCCTTCACTGCCCAAGTTTCTGTACCATATGGTAGTACTGGTTACACCACAGTTTTTATAGCTTACTTTTCAGTTTGTTTAGCATTTTCTGTCATATTCTACAAAATATTCTGCATTAAATGGCTGCAGACTCACTGACTCTAGCTTAATCAGACTTTCCTTCTCCTCAACCACCCCTCCCAGATTCTTGAAGCTGTGAACATATACATTTACTTACCCCTTTATCTTAATTCTCAGCTTCTTTTGACTTCCCCCATTTGCTGCTATTACAACCATCTTACCTGTATTCAATTCCATTCCCTGTGCCTTCAGTTTTACATTCTAGTCCCCTATACTTTGCTAAAGTTCTTGCTTAGATCCTACTTGTAATTCCACATCAGCTGCATACAACAGCTTTGTTGATCTGTCTGCATGACCTATTTTCAAATGTAATCCATCACCATTGTTATGGAACAAGATCAAGTTATTAAAATGTATATTAATTTAAGTTTCATTAATGATGCTATAATATGATTGTTAAAAAGCAAATATAATTTGTATGCAGGGCTATTGAAAAATACAGCTTCATAAGCTAAAGTTACTACTGTACTTTAACTGCATTCATTTGATAAGTAACAAGGAAAAAGTATGCACTGTATGAATAAAGGCATGTTGGCTACTGTAAAAGGAATTTGTTAGCCTGACTCCTCCAGGCTAGGAGTGTGTTGTTGCTAGGGAAGGTTTGAAACATTCAAGGTCAGAAAATAAGACCCCTTGAAGCAGATGGGTCATGTATAAGAAGGTGTTCACATGAAGTCCAAGGCAAAAATCATGAGGGATGAGAGCATTTGCAAAGTCAGTGATTTGTTAGAGTCATTTTAAATGTAAAAAGTTGCATGGTTGGATTGATAAGAAAAATGTTTTAAGATGCTTTTTTTTCCTCTGTCCAGAAAGACTAATTTACCAACTGCTATGAAGATTGTCTCCTAGCACTGTAAATAAAAAAATCTGTTTGCACATCCTGAAGTGTTGTTCCTGACTGAAGGCATATAAGGTACATTTTTCAATGTTATTTATTTATGACTTTAACATTTTGGTACAGTGACTCAGACCTGAACTTTTGTATTACTGAAAGGCAATTCTGGAATAGGGCCCATCACAGATTTTCTGTGAATTCCACATTGCTTTGTATGGAATAGTGAGAGACTCAGATGTACATTTATTCAGGGTGTACAAACATATTAGCCATTGCAGGGAAATTGTGTTGTAAAGGAAAACAGGGTTGTTTTTCTTTTTTCTCTCTCTCTTTTTAGATAATTTTTAGCAAACACAGAATAAGTGAATGACTGTGTTTTTGTTTGACTGAGTTGTTTGTAAGGTATACAAGTAATAGTGGGAGGAGCCCACAGTAAATGATAAAAGTAAATGTATATGCACATACATTTACTTTTTAACTTCCTCTTCCTGTCTTCAGAATATCTGCCTAAATACTTCATCCTTAAATTTTTAGGTTCTATGTACTGGTTTCCCCTCAACTGTTTGGCAGTGCTCTGTACAGACTGAGACACTTTTAGTGACATTTTTCCTGTAAAAGGCTTACGTACTTAATATAGTGAGCTCATATTCAGGCATGTCTAAAGGTCATTTCCCTGTGCTTTCTCCTGTCAATCTGGTGAACTTGGGCATCCTGAGGCAGTATAGCAACTGCCTCATGCACACAGACAACCCTCTCCTCTTACCTCCCAACACTATGACTTGTGAGAAATGCACATATACAGCCAAATTGTAAGGCAAGCACTCTCCGGCCAAGACTGGATTAGCCAGTTGAGAGGATAAGGATAACACCTGCACCACACCACATTCAACACACAGTCCTCCAGAACATACCCTACCACAGCCCTCACATAGTAACATGAAACACACACCTACTTTCGTGGAGGCTCTCAATAAAAATCTGCCCAAAAAACAGAGACCTCCGAGGTAGAAACACAAACAACCACCACATACCAGCACAAACCATAAGACATATAGCTCACATACACAGTGTGCCACTCAACCAAAACCCATAATGCAAAACAACTTACCCAATACACTAGTCATAGGTGACTCAATAGTAAGACATACTGATGTCCCACTTACTAGGTTGAATAAGGAGAAAGTTATGGTCAGCTGCTTGTCAGGTGCCAGGGTGCCACATAATGCATACACTTAGGTCACTCCACAACAGGTAGAAATATGACTCTGTCATTGTTTGTGTTGGTGTGAATGACCTGAGATGTACCTCCCTGGACTACATGAAAAGAGACAGAGGAGCTCTCTGATCTTGTACCCAGGCAGGTATGACCCTAGCTCTGAGTAGCATCCTACTGTCACCCAGAATGATACCACACTACAAGCAGAAAATGACTGATTTCAACAATTGGCTACGTTTCTGGTGTCATTCTATGGCGATCCAGTATCTGTCTGACTGAGATGACATGATCGACAGACCTCAATGCTTCGCCCGAGATGGCCTGCACCTCTCACCCCAGGAATTCCAGATACTGGCCAAGGCTCTTGGTACACCTATAGTGCCTTTTTTAGGCAATGTCCTAAAGACAAAATTACCATCATAACAGCTACAAGCAAACAAAATCTGAGGGTTATGCTACTCAACATTAAAAGTCTAAATCTCAAAATGCACTCGCTCAAAGCACTCCTTAAAATGGAGAACATCGACATCTGTGCAGTGATCAATACCTGGTTCAAGGCTATGGAGAGCATCCCAGCACTACCAGGCTATAATTCATACCACACCTTCCGGCCCCTAATCCTGGACCGAAGCACTAAAGGTGGCAGTGTCTCCATATTCATAAAGGATATGCACACCTCAAGACTAGTAATCCAACATAACACATCAGAGATACTTCAGGTACAACTAACATTGGGTAAAACTGCAATTCAGGTTGTAGCCTACTATGGATCCCCCACCATGTCTCAAGCCTTCCACTCCACATTCCTAAACACACTGGAAAATATTAGGGTACAACCCAATTTCCTTATACTGGGAGACTTTAAGTACCTCTCCATTAACTGGGAAAATTACTCGTGTACAAACACACCTGCACAACATTTTCTGGAATTTATTAATTCCAATGCCCTGGACCAACTCATTCTTACCCCCACCAGGGGTAGAAACATCCTTGACCTGGTCATTACTAACATAGGTAACCATTGCTCTACACCAGTAATCAACTCCTCCCTGGTCAGCTCTGACCACAAGCTAATCACCATGGATGTCCACATCCCACCCTCACCACCCATAAAGGAAACCACTGTAAAAAAACTTCTCCAAAGCCAATTTTGTGCTTCTAAAAACAGAGGTGGCCAACTTAAGGACACCCATGCAAATGAAAATAGATGCATGAATGCTGAATCATACATCAATGCACTGTATGAGCACATACACAAGTGCATGGAATAGGCCACACCAAATAGAACCAAGATGCTTTCCTCCAAAAAAAGGAAGCCAATCTGGTGGTCCTCCACTATAAACAAACTCTACAACAGAAGGAAAAAAACTGTTGCAAAAAAGGGTGAAGTTCCAAGATTGGAAAAACTCCTTTGTTAGCCTCAGCAAAAAACTGAGATCCCTCATCAAATCCTCTAAAGCTAGCTATGAAAACAAAATTGCTGCAGATTCTAGACACAACCACAAGGTATTCTATAGTTATTGTCAAGAATCTACATGGCAATATTCAGATCTGCTCTGAGTTATAGCACAATGGCAATACATATACAGAACCAATTGATATTGCCAAAATATTGGCTGACAGGTTCAGTGTGAACTTTACTCCCTTTTCACCCCCAAAATGGCCAATCACAATACCTGAGGAATTCCAAGTCCCTATTATCATGATGGCTACACAGGTAAAAAATGCCTGATCCAAAGCCAAGAATACAGCTTCTATGGGACCTGATAATATGCCTGGCTATGTTCTACATGAATTACAAAGTGAACTGGCAACACACCTAAGTACCCTGTTCAATCACAGCCTCATTTCAGGCTTTCTTCTTACCAAATGGTACACTGCTATGGTCATCCCACTCTACAAAGGGGGAGTGACTACAAACCCTGGGAACTACTGCCCCATTAGCCTGACAAGTCTGATATGTAAGGCTATACAGTGCATCATCATGGACCTTTGAAATAAGGACATACGGAATCTTCAAAGCCGGGACCCCACACAGTATGGGTAGATCATGATTGCTCATCCTGATAGACTTTGAGTCTGTCACCAGAGCTGTGGATGAGGGCAAGGTAGTTCACACAGCCTGCCTAGATCTTGTCAAGGCCTTTGACATCATCCCTCACTCAGGACTCATAGATAAACTCACTAAACTAGGCATAAACCCCTATGTAATAAGATGAGTGGCCAACTGACTCACTGATAGAACCCACACTGTGAAAGTAGCAGACTCCAAATCTGACTACCAACCAGTGACAAGTGGTGTCCCACAGGGATCGGTTCTAGGTCCGATCCTGTTTGACATCTACTTCTCTGAAGTTCAAGCAATCTCAAGGGGACTCTGACTGACCAAGTTCACAGATGATTGCAAACTGGGAGCCATTATTGATTCTCCAACTGATGTAGACATTCTACTAAAAGGCCTCTCTGACACCAGTGACTGGTGCCAGAACCATGGCCTTAAGCTCAATGCCAAAAAGTGCATTGTCATTCCCTTTGGAAAAATTCAGTGCCCATGAACTACCACAAAGGTGGTAGTCCATTAAACCCTGAAGGTATGATAAGAGACCTGGGGACCAGGTTGACAGAAACCTCTCCTTTGATAATCAAATTGCCACTGTAGTCAGAAAGTCCTTCTAAGTTGCACATCTCATTACAAAATTTTTTCATCCAAGAAGAAAGAGGTCATAATCCCTCTCTACTCATCCCTCATTAGACCTATTATAGAATACAATGCCCCATTTGGTATGTACCTCACTAGACACCTACAACAACTGGAAAGGCCACATAAATACCTCACTAAGAGGATCTTAGGCCTTAGACAAATGCCCTATATGAACATACTCAAAAAGCTTCAGCTATACTCTGTTTCTTATCACCTACTTAGAGGCGAACTCTCCTTGACCTACAAAGCCATGTCTAAACCAGAGCTGCTAGATATGCTACACCTAAAGAAATCCAAGTCTCTCCATGCCACACACTCCAGGGACCTTAACCTCATTACCACAATAAACAGAACATGCTGGATGGACAGGTTCCTAACCCAGAGATTTCCCATAATCTGGAACAAACTTCTCATTCACATCAAACAGAGCACTTCACTGGCCCTCTTTAAGAGAAATCTTGATGAGTTAGTGGGCAATAGGATGTTTACCCTGGGCATCACTTCAGTGGCCTTGCTTGACAGGGGCACTGAGAACTAACTTTGGACGGCATGATGCCAGGAATCTTCTTGGGCTAGGCTTATATAGGCTCCAGGGCCATTATCTTAGTACACACCTATGGACCAAACAGTAATGTGCAAATTAACACAAGGAGGCACCTTGTGTCAAGGGCGGTACCCTCAGGATTGAAAGGTAAGAGATAAGAGATGATTTATTTTTGTTAATGTTATTTTTGTCAATGTATGAATGAATGAGAAAAGAAAACAAAAAAAGAGTGAAAAAAAGTAAAATATAAAGATAAACAAGTTGATGAGCCCACTGCATGATTGAGATATAGACTATAAACTGTTGAAACAAGTTCATGAGGTTACAGCATGATGGGATGTAAAAGTAAGTTTGTTTGTTTGTGTCTTTTGGCTTTTCCCGGTTAGGGGTTGCCACAGCGTAACTCCAGTCTGCTAATATTTGGCAGTTGATTTTTATGTACCGGCTTGCCAGGCCTGACACACAACCTTCAACGAAGGTACGCCCATTCACGCTTGTCTCTACGCAGAAGACGCTCTAGCTGAGAATCGAACCGGATAGCATCTTACTGTGAGGTGACAATGCTACCGCAGCACCGCCACCGCAGTACTGGGACGTAAAAGTACATATGGTTAAAATAAATTCATGAGCACATAGCAAACTGGGACTTAAGTATGATTGTATGGAAGTACCCTCAGAAAGTCCAAAAGAGGGGTCAGTTCTGGGCACAGTGCCTATCTGCCCCATTATTCCAACTGCAGTGCTGGAGCTGTAACCTTTGAGCTTGTGCTGTGGTGAAAGCAAGGGGGTGCTGTGTGAAAAGTCCGATCAAAACCTCTCCTCTGTTGTTGCATGCCAACAGACTTCTTATCCTTCCCTCTCTGTATGGTGAGTGGATTACTACAGTTATTTTCTGTCTTCGGAACTGCCAGGATCCAGGATTTGTAAGGTAAGCCTAACATTTTTATTATAAAATAAGAAAAATAGAAGCAAAGATAAGCAAGCAAGATCAAATGCCTGAAAAGGGAACACCTGCATATTTTATACATTTTAACTATGGGAAGGAAAGTTATAAATATCTGGATGACTGGTTTCAGCTTACTAAGTATTATTCTGATGGGGTAGTTCCATTAACTGGAACTTACGATAAGACTAAATCAATGACATTGAAAGGTATTTTTGAAGAAATGAAAAGCAAAGTAGGTGGAGAACAAATGACAGCATTTATTATTGGTACTGTGAAGCACTTAAAAGGGAAAAGGAGTCAGCATTAAGAGAGTTGCAGGATGGTAATATGAAATTGTTGCAACAGGTAAAAGAGGTTAAAAAGGCAGTACAGACCAGTAAAATGGGATCCCTTTATCCTGTCTTAGCAGGTTTGCAACAAACTGAGGATGGCCACAAAGCAGAAACTTCTTAAGAGGATGATAATCCTCCAGTAGCTACTGCAACCCCACCCCCATATGTGCAGGTAAATGTACCTCCTGTACAAGATGCCATTGTTTCTCAGACCCCCCACCTTTTGGTCAACCATCCATTGAACACCCAGTCTGCATGATACTGTTACATCTCAGATTAGTCCCCCTGTTCAAGCCTCATCTTTTGAACAGGCTTCTGCAGTCAAGGGGGTTTCTTCTTCCTATCCTTCTCAGATAGCTTCTACTTCCCCAACAGGAGCATTAGTATTTGATACTCCTATATCTCAACATACATGCTCATATGATAGGGTACAACAGGAGATTATGACCTCTGGAGGGGATCTTTTGGCACCTCTCATGGAAATTCTGGGGGCTAACAATAGAGAACTTGTTCATCATCCTTGAACCTCTGCTGATTTGCATACTATGTCCAAAAATTTTCCAAATATTAGAGAAGATCCATTAAAATTCAAAGAGGAATAAAAACTATAATAAAATGTTACAATCCTACTTTGACAGATTTAAATTAGCTGCTTACGGTAGTTATTTCAGATGAAATAAGAAAGCAGTTACTGGTAAAGGCTGAGATAATAGATTTTATTGTCACTGTGAACGAATTAACAAATAAATGGACAGCATTGTTAAACAAAATTATGGATGTGTGTCAAGTTAGGACTGACCGGTCTAAAATACAGGCATGTAAAGAAAATAAAGGGGAAGCCCCTGTAGACTATTTGAGTCATCTTAAAACAGTATTTGCTAGACATTCAGGAATACTAGACCCAGAAGAGCTAGCTAAGCCAGCTATTGCAGCAGCCTTTGTGCAGGATCTGCAAGCCCCTGTACAAAATCAAATAAAGCAAGTACTCATAGACTGGCAAGGGAAGGACTTGGAGTCTTTATTAAGTAAGCAAATCACTGTAGAGAGTATCAGGAAAAACGAGAAAGGACACTGAGGATAAGCTGTTAACTTCACAAATCAGGCAGCTGGAAAACCCAAGGGGTCGAGACAGAAGCAGGGGAAGGGGTAGAGGAATTGTTAAAGGATTTAGTAAAAGTGCTGGCCAAGGGGAACAAGATGCAACTGGTTGGCAACAAGCTGGCAGTGCCCCTCTGGCTTCATCTAACACATCTTGCTTCAATTGTGGAGAAGCAGGACATTGGAGAGGGGAATGACCACACAGACAAATGCAGAGAGTCCGAGATACTTGGACTGAATGGCAACCAAATTATAATAATGCAGTTTTTTTCTCCATCACATCTTCAGATTGGAAGGAATCCAGAAGCTCCATACTGACTAGGTCAAGGAAATAATACAGAAGTGAATCTTAACCCTCTACTGTCAATAGATCAAAATGGACCCTACATTAAGATGAAAATAAATTTGAAGAAAACACCATTTCTGGTGGACACTTGACCCACTAGGTCAGTGTTAAAAGTTAAATTACTTCAGATAGTCATGTACCAGTATCAGAGCATAAAGTAAAGACAGTCGGAGTAACAAATACTATGGTTAAAGAACCCATCCCCATTTCTTTAGGTCTGATCAAAGAAAGGCATTCCTTTCTTTTGAGTACTACTGCACCAATAAATCTGCTAGGAAGAGATTTGTTATGCAAGCTGGTGTTGTACTATTTATTCAGTCTCTGATACAGCAAAGAATAATAATGCCAGCTAAAAGCTTTAGTAATACTCCTGTTTTTCCAGTGAAAAAGTCAGGAAATGATACTTATAGATTTGTACAAGATTTAAAGGCTGTAAATAATGCAGTGCTGCCTACTGTTCCTGTTGATCCAAACCCAGCAACAATACTGAGTTGCATACCACCTAAAGCTAGTTACTTTTCTGTAATAGATTTATGTTCAGCATTCTTTTCTATACCTATTCACCCTGACAGTCAGTTTCTGTTTGCTGTTATATATCAGGGACAGTAATATACCTGGACATGGTTGCTGCAAGAAAATACTGAATTCCTTCATTATTTTCTGAAATCCTGAAAAAAGATTTGGAGAATGTGACATTTCCAGGTGGGTCTGTGTTAGTACAATACATCGATGATTTACTAATAGCATCACATTCCTTTCTGCAATGTCATCAGGATACCTTGCATCTTCTGACTATCCTTGAAGAAAAGGGACACAAAGTGTCTACAGAGAAATTACAATTATGGTCATCTCAGGTACGTTATCTTGGTCATTTAATATCTCAGGGTAGCAGGCAGGTGTTACCATCTTGTACTGACGCAATATCTAGCTCCCCACGTTCGACTACTTAGTGACAGCTTAGGTCTTTCCTAGGTATGACAGGATACTGCAGACAGTCGAGTCCTAACTATGCTGAAATTGCCAAGCCTTTGACAAATCTCTTAAAGCAGGATACAACAGAACCTCTCCTTTGGACTAGTGAAGAGGAAAATTCATTTCAGAATTTAAAACAAGCTTTAGCCACCACCCGTGCTTTAAGGTTACCAGACTATGATAAGACTTTTATTTTATTCTATCATGAAAGAAATGGATTTGCTGAAGGAGTGTTTGCCCACAAACATGGGGACAGCTATCATCCAATAGCTTATTACAGCACGGCACATGATTCTGTTACAAAAGGTTTTTTACCCTGTTTAAGGGCAGTTGCTGCTGCTGTTGCTGCCATTCTAGTTAATCTTGCACAAACGCGGTGCTTGGGCATGATCTCACAGTAGCTGGCCCTCATTCAGTATAATCTCTTTTGCTTAAAATGAAAACTCAACCACTCTTGACTGCACATCTAGCTAGATATGAACTTACACTTCTTGCTGATCTATCTATTTCTCTGATCCACTGTCCTTTTCTAAATCCTGGATCTCTGTTGCTTACTGCTGAGGATGGTGAAGAGTATGATTGTGTGTGTGTGTAACTATTTGCTTTCTCCTAGGAAGGACTTAAAATATACTCCTATTGCCCAATGCTGACCTGAACTTATTTGTGAATGGCTCTTGTGGAAGATATCAAAGGGGGCATCTGACTTCAGGAATAGCCGTCTGCACTAAAGCGACAATATTGTTGCAACAAAGATTAGAGGGTGTTCACTCTGCTCAAATAGTTGAGTTAGTGGATCTACAAAAGGCCTGTGAGTTAGCCATAGACAAAGTGGCCAATATTTTTTACAGACAGCCATTATGCTTTTGGGGTGGTACATGATTTGGGGCAACTTTGGAAAGAGAGAGGGTTTCTGACCTCTTCAGAAAATTAAATTAAGAATTCAGGGTACATAAAAACATTGTTAGATGCACTTTTGCTACGTAAGAGGCTGCCTGTAATCAAATTTTGTGCACATCAAAAGGGTAAAGATATTATAACAAAGGGCAACAATTTGGCATACCAAGCTGCCAAACAACAAGTAGTAGATTTTCGTAAACATCTGTGTACATTAATGATAACAAACTAGTAGATTGTCATAAACATCTGTGCACATTAATGATAACAAACTACAACAGTAATGATGTGTTTGATTTTGAAAAAGGTGTCAGTCTTTCAAGCTGAAGCATCACAGGGAGAAGTTTTGAGGTGGCTCAAGGATGGATGCAGAAAATCCTCTGATGGCATATGGAGACATCCAGATGGCCGACTGGTGGTGCCTGCCTTTCTGCTTACCTGGTTAGGGCATATCATCTACCTGCCCATACAGGTAAGACAGCTTTATTTAATCAAATTACCCAAAGTTGCTATGCCCCTCGTCTCCTCTTTGGTACTTCAGTATGTACAAAACTGTGGTATATGTCAAGTGTATAATGAATGTAAACATGCCAATAGTAAGACTGCATGTTTACCACTACCCTGGAGACCGTTTGTTAACATGAAGCTGGACTTCATTAAGATGCCTAGGACTAATAATTTACAATTTATTTTGGTGGCGGTGTGTATTTTCTCAGCATGGGAGGAAACTTACTCATTTCACAAAGCTGATGCAGTCACAGTAGTACAAACAACTTCTGTATGATTTCATACCAAGATTCGGGATACCATGTAATATCAATAGTGACCAGGGAACTCATTTTAATAACATTTTACTTATAGAATTGTGCAAGGTTTTTAATACTAAGTTGAGTCTTCACTGCCCAAACATCCACAGTCATCTGGATTAGTGGAAATGATAAACAGAACCCTTAAGATTAAAATTTCAAAGATTTCTGCTGAAACCCACAAAGTGGCCCAAAGCCCTTCCCTTTGCATTAATGAGCATGAGGGCCTCACTGAATGCCACCACGAAGTTAAGTCCATATGAAATATTATTGGGAAGACCCATGGCCAGTCCAGCTACTCCTCCAGTGGGAAATGCTGAGTTAACCATGTCAGATGATGCCATGATTTCATATTGTAAGAAATTGATTCATATCTTGCAGCAATATCATTGAACAGTAAGAGCAGCATTTCCAAAGCCTCCTGACCAGCCCTGCCATCAACTACAACCGGGTGATTGGGTTTACGTTAAAATTCCAAAGGAAGAACGGCCTCAGCTTGAGGTGGAAAGGTCCTTTTCAGGTCCTGCTGAAAACCTTGACTGCTGTTCATTGTGCAGGACTACCAACGTGGATCCATTCATCTCTTGGAAGACAATCTCCTGTGTGGGGACCCCAGATGAATCATTGCAGCCAACAGAGGGAGGTTGAGGTGTGACAGATAAATCATCTGCCCAGTGAGGAAGTCAACTTCAGTAGCAGTCCATGACGATTCCAGTGACAACAGGTACGTTTGCTTTGTTTTTGCTGCTGTTTCCTTCTATAAACTGGTCAACAGAAAACAGTTTCTTGCTGGTCCTTTGGCAATATGCCAAAAATTTAAACAAAACAAACTGGTGGATATGTTCGCATATACCTCATCATTATAAGACAGGGATTCCTATGATTCCCATCCCTGCATCACAGGTGTCATTTGAAAAGGACCTTAATATCATCAGTTTAACCTGGTGTAATGTAACTGATTTTTCAAAGGTTGTGTCTCTTCAACTTGCAGCCACACATCATGGAGACACATGTTGTGCCAGAAATGGGACTGTACCAGTAGGAAAAAGCAAATGTAATGACACCAGGCATGAAAGTGTGTTGGACTCTTTGCACTTAAAAAGCAATGACTGGGGGCATAGCATGGGCATAAGTGACCATTACATCTGTGGTGATCGTGCCTACCCCTGGTTGCCTATAAACTGGTCTGGATGTTGCTTTGTAGGCTATCTTACTCCTGCTATTCAATATTTCAAAAAAAAACACCAGCAGATAGACTGAGAAAAAAGCAAGCAATCCACTGGGCAGAGCAAGTATTTTTGATTTTTAATCCTGGGTATGGAGTACAAAGGACAATGTTGAAATCACCATGCTTGTTCAGATTCTACAAGAGGTTGCCAATGAAACTTTGTATCACATCAGGATGGCAAATCAACAATTGACTGAAATGCGAACTGTGATGCTACAAAATTGAATGTCATTTGACATAATGTTTGCTGCAAAATGGGGGGTCATGGTCATAGGGAGTTGTTGTTGTTCATACATTAGTGACTGTTATGATAAACAGGAAAAACTTGCAAATTTCATGGAGCAAAGGGCAAAAGATTTGGACAGCACATCAAACCAATGGACACGTTTTGGATGGTTGGGCAGTATTTTGGTAACCTGGGAACTAGCATAATCCAGAGTATTGTCATTGTACTTTTTATAATATGTGTGATCATTTTGGTATTTTCTTTTCTTTTCTAAAGGTTGTGTTTAACCTCACCTGCACATGAAATGTCACTGTATGCACCTATCTATGACAGTTCTATTTTGACAGATGATAATGATGACTCTTACAATGCTTAAGCATATTTTCTCAAGTTAATAAAAATATAAATATAATTACATGTATGGTGTGACACTGATAGTGTCAAAGGGGGGAAAACTGTTATGGAACAAGATTAGCTTATTAAAATGTATATTAAATTCAGTTTCATTAATGATGCAATAATATGATTGTTAAAAAGCAAATAAAATTTGTATGCAGGGTTATGGAAAATACAGCTTCATAAGCTGAAGTTACTGCTGTGCTTTAACTGCATTCTTTTGATATGTAACAAGGGAAAAGGTAAGTGCTGTATGAACAGAGACATGTTAGCTACTGTAAAAGGAATTTGTTAGCCTGCCTCTTCCAGGCTAGGAGTATGTTGTTGCTAGGGAAGGTTTGAAACATCCAAGGTCAGAAAATAAGACCCCTTGTAGCAGGTGGGTCATGTATATGAAGGTGTTCACATGAAATCTGAGGTGAAAATCACAAGGGATGAGAGCATGTGCAAAGTCAGTGATTCATTAGAGTAATTTTAAATGTAAAAAGTTGCATGATTGGTTTGCTAAGAAAAATTTATAAAGATCCAGTTTTTCCTCTGTCCAGAGAGACTGATTTACCAACTGCTATGAAAATTGTCTCCCAGCACTCTAAATAAAAATTTCTGTTTGCACACCCTGAAGTGTTGTTCCTGACTGAAGGCATATAAGGTAATTTTTTTAATATTATTTATTCATGACTTCAACACCACTATCAACAGCAATGAGGTCAGAGCTGAACCCGATGCACACCGACTTCCATTAGGAACATCTCTTTGAGACCAAACACTGTTCTTACTTAAGTCGCTGTGTCTTTGTACGTAGTTTTCTTTCCTATGTAAAGCAAGAGAGGCAGGTATCCATGAAGTGGGAAAGGATGGACTGACAGTGCATAAACTCATCAGAAGTCAAGTAACTGTATTTGTTGAGACAAAGAAAACAATGTCAAACAGTTACACTGGCATCTGTGTACTGCTATATGTGTATTTATGCATACTCATATCTGATGATCATTAGATAAAAGCAACACCCCCCCCCTTTTCTCCATACATTGTTTCTGTCATGGTGGCTACTTATATTATATGATGCACCCAGGATCTGTACAGTCAAAGAACTTGCACATCCCTTTTAGAAAGGTCATTATTTCACTGTCTGCTTGAGCATCATACCTGACCTAAGTTTAATGCAGAGATGGCTTTTAAGCAGTCCTTTAAGTATGTTTTGAGAATGGACTCCTCATTAACGTGGGCAGTGAACTGCATGTCAATCCTTGAAATATGTTAATCAGTTTCCTTTGACAGAAAATCTGCCAGCAAAAAGATTATAGCACAAATGTTAAAATGGCATCCAAAATTATTGGAATTTAATGAATGTGAATGCACAAGTGTGTACATGGGCTATCACACCTAGGCTGATGCTTCCAGTAATCGAGCAATCCTCAGACTGTAATACATAATATTATAAAAATGTATGTAATTATGCTTGCCTTTCTTCTAATCATGCTTAAAGCTAAATATCTTTGCACTAGGACTGTTACTCATTAACAAAAACAAACAGAATAATGAACCAGATGCATGACCAGCAGTCATTAGCTGCAAGTAATCACCGAAAGTACTTATACAAAAAGGAAAACTCTTTTTGGATTGTTTGCCTTACAAAAAAGAAGTGTCATTTGTAAATCTAATTCAAACACACACTCTCAACATTTACAAAGATAATGTTATTAAAATGCATTGCAGGACAAGGAGATTTTCAGGGTTCGTAAATGTAAGTGTAACATTTGTTCTGAAGGCTTAATAACATTATAAGTATGAAAATGGAAAAAAATACTTCTAATATTCTTTTATTCATTTGCTGCATGCAGAACACATGAAAAGACTACAATTTCACAAGCACGATTTAACTAAATTGTTAGATTGTCATTATTTCTCTTTCAGTTTTTGAAACTCACTACAACATGCATAGCCTGAAAAAAATTAGAGATGACACAAAAATAAAATATGTGTTCACTTTTCATGTTTTAAACTGACAGATTTGCCTATTTAATGGAACTGAGGATCACCGTTTGACAGTAATGCTAGATCTAATTAACACAAACATCTAATGACATCTGCAAAATGTCTCTGCATTTACAATTTCAAAGCTCAGTGAAAAATAGACTTCACAATGTTCACTATTTATAAGACTATCTGTTCATATAAGCAGTCGGATTCTCAGATGTATGAAAAGTAATGAATAATTGGAGGCTAAAAGAAAATCTTGGAATTGTAGCTTTTTAGTAAAGTTGTGCATGCCAAAAAAAAAAAAATGCAAGTTTCAAACACATCTATGCATAGAGTTTAATTTTGGAATGCTTGGATGTTTCTGTCACTCCAAAATTTATTCTCATATATTTTGTGCTGTTAATATACAACAGTGAATATTTGCCATTATACAATGACCCCCCCCCCCAATTAATATTCCAAAATGTGCATGCTGATTGGTCAGCATGCACATTGTAAATCAGACTTATACTAATGGAAAAAGGTCCGGTCCCACGGACTTTTTCCATTAGTATAAGTCTTTTTTTTTTTTTTTTTTTTTTTTTTTACAGCAACAGAAAATTCAAGCTCTCCATTGCTTTTTAGAAACTGTCTTGCTATGTTAAAGGAGTTTAACATAGCGGGACAGCTTTAAAAAAAGTAACGGAGATCTTCCTTTAACATAGCGAGACACTTTGCAAAAAGCAACGTAGATATTGATTTCTCCATTGCTTCCACCCACAGCTCTGATGTACTGCGTAAGCGTACGCATGTGCAGTACATCACTGCCGCAGATTACCAGACAGCTGCGGAAGGGCAGCACGGAGGCATTATACAATGCCATTATTTATGAAAAGTTTTTTTTTCTTAAATAATGTCATTGTATAATATCAATAACCCACTTCTGGGTGTGGGCAATGCTGGATTTACCCACGGTTGTCTTTGTTTGGCCACTCCGGCTTCGCCCTCATGACCAAACCACACCAACCGTGGGTAAATCCAGCATTACCCACACCCAGGCATGGATTATTGCTTAATTAATGTTTTCCTGTGACTGTGTCTTGTAGCAAAATTCCAAGTTTTGCTTGTTTCATTTTTTTTTTAGCCTTTGTCCGAGTAAGCATTACTAAGGAAGCATTCCAGATTACTTCTCCGCAGTTAAGCATGTTTGCCTTGCTTTGAGACTTACTGATAACATTATTACACATGGATATCTTTTCCTCATTATTATTTCCATGTAAAAAAACACGCGCATTATCACTATTTCTACTATTTTTCAGTCTAACACTAGTAAACGATGTTCTACGTAGATCAATACATTTTTTTTTGGTGTGGGGGGGAAAGACTATAAAAGCAGAGGAGACACAGTAGTTTAGCTGTTATACTTCTTATAACTTAGGTTCTGTTTTCAGGTAGGATGTAATCTGTGTGGGCTCTGCATTTCCTCAAGCAAACTAGCACATGTAGAAACTGCTTGTTGGTGTCTGTGTGTTTTTTCTGCATTTGCACTAATGCCCTATGGAAGACAAATTTCTGTCAGAAGTGGCATATCTGTCTAGTGCTTACAGAGTGCACTGATAAACTTCAGCTCTCCTGTAACCCTGAGCTGGATGTGTAACCACAGAATAAAAGGTTGAGTATAAGAAAATTCTCAAAATTTACCAGTCGATTGCTTACTCAGGCACCTCTAATACAGAATCAATTGTTTCATGCCTTTACACCTAAATCAGTATCCATTCATTCAGATAACCAGATCAAACTTTGGTAACATACTCTGGGGAAATTATTCAATAACTCATTTATTAGCAGAGTGGTTAACCACATAAATATAATGATCCATATAGACCCACTTCAGCCATGAGTTAGGCTCATAAGGGCAAAAGATGTCGGCAGCGAAGTACAGTAGACAGTGGAAGTATTACAATGTTGAAGACAGAAACTGATATAAAATGCATCACATTTTCTGCTGCTTTTGTTTGGGATATTAGCTTTGATACAGAAGTGGATTTTTTGACACTTTCATTTTGATATATCACTTCATTGTTCAAAACCTTTAGGAATGTGGCAGTATTCATGAAATGGAAAAGTTAAATATATGTACTAATCAAGTCATGACTGCAACAGGAACACAGAATGTTACCTTCTTCTTGCACAGGAGAGGATAGGATATCCTTTAATAGCAAATCTGAAAGTCTGATGGAAACAAAAATCTAAAATGTTGTACACATGCATAGACTCCAAGTGCACTCATGTTACATCAATGAATACATTATTAGGTCTGGAAAATATCCCTTGTAGTCACTGAAGCAGAGTGCTTTCATTGTGTATATATGTGGACTATGCACTGCTTTCATTGGGATACAATCACTATTGACAGGGGCATGATGGAAATAAATGACATGGAAACTTACAATATTTAAGTATAGATGCAACAACAAAAATCATATGGAAATTATGCATATTGATGTCAGTAAACTACAATTATAGCAACAGTATACTTCCATGGCTGCATTCAAGCAAGAAATACACTTTTCCCAGACAAATAAATTACTAGTGGTGTATATGTGTGTGTGTGTGTGTGTGTGTGTGTGTGTGTGTGTGTGTGTATATATACATATATATATATACACACACACACACACACACAGAGTTAAGTAAATTACTTACAAAAGATGAAGCAGTGCTATGTTTGATAACAATTTACTACTTTTTTGCTGTATTTATATGATAATTTCAAAAATATACTGTATAAAATGGATAGGAAGAAAGACATTCAAAACTAGATTTAACTCACATAACACATGCATAAAATGCAAAGTTGTGACAAAATAAAATTAATACTAAAAATGCCACAGGGTATAAGAAAATGCATATTTTAATATTGCATTTCTAACATGATGCCCTTTAAGTGACAGTAAAAACAAGCACAATGGACGTTTTCCACATCTGAATGTATGAAAGGAATATATTGTTAGTGGCTTTGCTACAACTGTTGGTTTAACAGTAGGTCCTGATAAACATGCTTGCTGTAAATGGCAAGTGCCCTAACTCCCACTAGCTTGAGCTTACAAAATTACCTAGCCATCCCATGACTCAACCCTGCTAAACTGCATTGCCCTACCACAGCCCTAACTTTAACCCTAAAACTCCCAACCAGTCCTTGAAACCTAAACTGAATCCTCATTTCTTACTCCTAAATTATGCAATAGCTTCCTAAACTTAAAACTCTGCTTCTCATCCTCTATAATCCTAATATCCAAGATCGCTCCATAAACCTAGCAATACCAGCTTTCTCCCTAAATCTAAAATCCCCAATTGGTCCCTAATTCAAAACTCTCCTCCGATTCCCAATTAGTCCCTAATTCAAAAGTATCCTCCTATTCCCTAAACTTAAAATTCTACCCTCTTCTCCCTGAAAAGAAATCCCCCTCCCATTTATAAATACTAAGCCATGTTCCCACCCCCATAAACTGCCCTCCCTCTCCATGGCTCCTACACCTTCCTTACTCCAAATTCAACCACGCATTCTGATGAGGCTGAGTATGAGCACATGTTGCAGTAGCTGTGAGGTGCAAGATGCAGGACTGTCTGGCTCTGAGATAGTGATACAGTGCTAGTAATAGACCCACTGCTATCTGCAAAGGAAAACAAAGGTCTGTTCATCCATTCTGCATTTTCTATGCAGCTATCATCATGCCGCTATGTGGCTTCAGATCGCCCACTGCTGGCTTTTTTCTTTTTGTATGTCTGTATTGATGCATTCAGCACAATATATTCAAACTACACTAGACATGACATTTCAAACTTTTTGGAGGGTTTATCAGTATAACTGTAAAATTTCACAAATAAGGAGCAAAACAGTAAGTTTAAGGGTGTCACACACACAAAAACAACTCATAGGCAAATCCTTCAACCAGACAGACTCAATGGTTCAAAAAAGATAATATTAAAAGTAAAAGGTTTGTGAGGATTTCACAAGGCAAGTAGATGAAATACTTGTATATCCTTAAGGTATCATTTTCATATTTGCCAAGGCTTCCCTCAAATGAGGTTTAACTCATTCACTCCAATGGAGCTCAGGAAGTTTTTACTGTAACAGAATCAAATTATGTCATCACATTCAAACAAATATTCATATCTCTGGAGCCATAGGGGTTATGAGAGAAGTCTAAATGGCAAACTCGTCGGCACAATCTATTTTTATAGTGGTGGTATTCTTTAGGTTCTAGGTCTTAAAACACATTTTATAAGTCACAGTAAACACAGTAACTATTACATTTGTAATATTTTGTAAACAACTTACAATATCTCAGCAACCACTCAAGTTACAAAAATACTGTCAGCAGCATTTTTTCAACTAGCCGAGAGCTTTCATATGATGCTACAGAGCTCTGTCTGCATTTTTGAATTATATAAACACCACCACTAACTTCCTCCGGTTCACACACGCACTTAGTAACACTGAGCTTCACTACCTGGACGTCACTATTTATAAAGATCAGTTAACTGGTGGATTTCAATCTAAGATTTTCCAGAAGCCCACCTTTTCTAACTCCTTATTGCACTTTAACAGCTTGCACCCTTTTTTTCAGAAGAAAGGAATAGTTAAGGGACAATTTATTAGAGCTTCCAGGATGTGCAGCAAACTTGAGGATTTCAATAAAGAAATTTCAACCTTACACTCCATGTTTCTCAAACGTGGATACCCCTTGGATCTTTTAACAACATTATCATTAGAAGTACGGGCATTAAGGGACTCCTCTTATGCACCGCTGCTCGGAAAAGGCTCAACTAGCCTAGTTCCAACTTCAGCACCTACTGAGACACAACTAGGGAACAATTTTATTTACACATACTCCAGCAACGCCTCAGAAATAGAAGGTGTGGTTTCAAAATATTGGTCAATTCTCACATCCCAGGAGGATTTTAAACAGAACCTCCCTTCCAAACCAAAATTTATTAGGAAAAGAGGTACCAGCCTCAAGAAACTGTTTGAAAAGAAACCATGGATTTATGGGAATAGCCAAAAATCACACAGGGGGACTTACAAATGTGGAGCCTGCAGTCAATGTCATGCAATCCTGAATGAACCCAATTTACATCTCAAATCAAGAAAGTTTAACATTCAATCGCATGGCTCGTTCTCTTGTGGAACTAAGGGCGTAGTTTATTTAGGTTTATGTACGACCTGCCAAAGTTTTTATGTAGGGAAAACTGAAAGGGAGCTAAGAAAGAGGCTTTATGAGCACTTTTATGATATAGAAAAGAAAAAGGAAAACAACGCTTTCTACAAGCATTCCCTTAACTGTCCCAATTTTAAGTTGAAGTTTATAGTCCTCGAGCAGGTCACCACGGATGCTAGATGAGGGGACTGGGAGGCCACTTTGGAATACAGGGAGCTGGTGTGGCAACTGAGGCTCGATGCAGGAAAGCCACCTGGGCTAAATGACACCATCAGTATTAGCTCGGTTTTAAGATTAAGAAGGGCTAGGCTATGATCCTGTCTCATTAGTGACTCTTCATGATCTTTTATTATTTCTCCACACCACGCTTGTGCACACACATTTTTCCCCCATTTTTTTCCCACTAGGTCCATCTCCCTAGTCTTCACTGTTCCTCGATGCCCTTCTACTTTCATTCAAATTTATTTAAAAAAATGAACTAATATTTAGGTAGGATGACAACAGCAAGAAATGCATTGTTTACAGACTATTTTGTAAAACAGCAAATGACCTGTCCAGTATTGAACCCTCTGGTTTTTAAATCATTTTTAAATTATACACAGAACATGTCATTTTGTTGACTAATGATTTTTAACACACAACAATTATTTTTCTATTTACTCATTTAACTTATTTGAATTTTAGAAGTTGTCTTTATTTAAACAGGAACTGCTACTTTAAAGTTGTAAATGGCAATTAATTAATCAATTTGCTATCTGTATATATAAGTGAAGGTTTTTAGTAATGAATGGTTTCACTTGATAAAGCTCGGAACACTCCGAGCGAAAGCGCTTGTGGTTTACGTCTGATCTGAGCCTGTTTGGCATCTTAATTAATTTTAACTTTATTGGAATATAACTTGTTTATTTTTTGCTCATGATTAAAGGATATTTTTTCAATCACCTTGCCACGTTCATCATTCCGCTGAGCTGCCTGGAAGTTTTATTTTACCTGGTCTTGGTCTATCGTTTTTATTTAGAAAAATGTGAAAATTATATCTATGAAAATTAATATAAAAACAACAGTTAATATCTATTTACTTGCACTAGAAAGAGATCAAATATTAATGCAGTAGCATTTGCAATTGTGTAAATTTTAAGATGAAATCTTTTAACACCTTGTACATAGCATGGTTTTGGAATTATTGATGCAAATATAAACATGCAATATTTGACACCTAGAGGTGTCATTAGGAGTTAACTGCAGATGCACCTGGAGGCATCACTTGGATGTAATGAGTTAAGGCATTGCTCGGCGAGGTCTGGTTTTCCAGGGTCCATTTGATGATTTTAAATATTTTTATTTAACTAAATCATATTAGCTGTATTGCTCTTTTGCATCACAGTTAAATCCAGTTCAACAAGGCTTCCATTTTAAACCATCTGATTCACTCCTCTTACCATTCACGGACCATTCCTTTCCAAACTTCTTTCTTTTAATTTCCATGAAAGGAAAGAACGGTGCTCTGCAGTGTCTGTTTCCTGTGCATAGTATTGTGCATGTCTGTTGCAAGGTATTTAAAACATATTAGAAAGAAAAGAAAATTGGAATACAGATTAGGACTACTATCTACAGAATTCCTACCAACCCTATAGTAAACTTACTTAGCATGGAATTTTGAGCATATTTGTTTTTTTTTTTTTTTTAATCAAATCAGTGACTAAGCTAAAATGTATGGTAAAAACTGGAATAAAAAAAGTAAAAGTACAGTTACATAGTTTTTAATACCTTTAAAACTCATGCACATGGAATTGAGAAGATGACCCTGTGTTTCTATGGTTCCTCATACCCTACAGGCTGAAATATCCCATAAAAAGTTATAAGGGTCATGTGTTTATGTCATATTTGAAAATGTTATTTCAATTTACACAAAAGCACCAAGAATTTTTTATTCTTGATTAAAGTCAACAGCTAAACCCCACCACAACAAAACAAAGGGATAAAGGTAGTTGTCCTGGTCCCACGAGCAAGGTTAAAGGGGTGGGGGGGGGTATAGAAGTTAGGAATTAATTGAGTCTTTGCAGGTAGGTTGGATAGTGGGATTGTAGTGGTGAAAGGGAGAAGTTAAGGGAAGTGATGTAGGGGAAGGACAGGATTAAGTGGTAGGGATTAAAAGAAGTAGGTACATGTTGGCGTGAGTTGGTGGTGAAGTAACTAGCTCACATCCAGATGACCTGTAGGTATTGTGGATGGTGGTAGGCCTTGGATGGTGGGGAGAGAGGGGTGTTAGTCCACTCCTCTCTCTTTTGTGTTTCTCTTTAGTGTTAGTGAATTTGATGTGAGGGATGGAGTTGGGGAGTTCAGGGTTGTGATACAAATTTCTAGTATGGAAGTTGTTGAAAAGGCTACTGAGAGGAGAGTGTGTGTGAGTGATTGGCTGGTGGGTAGTGTCCATATGAGTGTGGTGCTTGGCTTACCTGGGTACTGGTTTGATTCCATGGGTGCCCGGTAGGCATGGGGTTGCGGTGGTGTCTCCTTTTGTTTCGGTGGGCTGGTCACAGTTGCTTGCTGGTGGTCCGGTGGTGTCTCTGGTTGATTTATTGGGCCAGTCTCTGTTCCATACTTGCTAGGGCCATGTTAGAGGCATGGTTGTCGAGGTTGCTTGCTGTAGTCTGGCGGTGTCTCCAGGTGATTCGTTGGGTTCCTCATTATAACTCCAGACTCCACAGCATTGGGAGTAGTGGGTGGAGGATCGCCTTGTGCTCCCTGGTGAGTTTGTCTCTTCTGTGCCATTCTCATGTCTGCGTGGTTGGGCTGGGGGTTTTTGCACATGCGCACTGAAGGCAGATGCTATTAGGGTAAGGGGTAATGGCTCCACTGACTCGTCTCATTGGTGTTAGTGGTTTGAGGATCTCTTAGCTGCTTCCTGGTGGGTTCGTGTGGTTCCGTTGCCGTTCTGTGACCATTTGGTCTGGGCTCCGGTTTGTGCATGCACAGCTGAGGTAACAGCCATTACGTGTAGTGCAGACAAGGGTTTTGCTGTCCAACATGGAGAGGTAAGGGATTCTAGGCTCATCACTGGTCAGATGGTACTGGTTTGGCTGTGCTGCTGCTGCAAAGGAAGTGTGTAGAATATAGGCACAAGGGTTTTTTTTTTTTTTTTTTTTTTTTTTTTTTTAACATCCAGTTGGTTTTCTGAAAGAGGTTGGTAGCTGAAGGGAAGTGTGTGGCTGAAGTGTGTGTAGCTAATGGGTGAAGTGTGTTTCAGGGAGTTGAATATTTTAATCCATGGGATTGAATGTATAAGTGCAATAGTTAGTGGTCAGAGTGTATGCTTTGCAGGTAGTTATTCAAGGGGTTGTTCTCAGCTGCAGGCTACATGTAAGTTGGGGAGTTGGTGGAGAGAGGTGTTGCATTGGGCAAGGCAACATAATAGGGGTTGGGGGTGGAGTAGGGCAGTCTGGTTTGTGGAGCAGCATTAACAAGTTACTGGGACTACGTCAGTGATGGGAAGCTATTGTGGCCCAGGCAGAAGAATTGTTTCAGGAGGTGGCGATGTCCGAGGTGGTAATGGAACCGGAACAGTCTCCAGGTCAGAAGCAGTGGCACACCACAGTGAGAACCCCAGCTTGGGGGAAAAGACAACAGACAGTGAAGCAGGCAGTTGCAGTGGATACACCATCTCCCAGTATGTCTCAAGATGAAGGTGCAGGTAATGGTTTTACTTCAGCAGTATTGTCTGAGGAGCTAGAGGTTGATGAGGGGGGTGTAAGGATGAAGAGGACCTGTTAGTTGGGGACCTCAGGGGAGGTTAGCAAGCGATAGAGGGTGCTCAGATGCAGCTGGTACAGGGAGCCAGGTACCCTGTCGGAGATGCGACTGGGATGGGTATAGTTCCGGGGACAGTTCAGTTTTGGACTCAGAGGTAGGCTCTAACTTTGTGCTGCAGCTGGGAGGGACTAGTAAGCCACCCAATCTTTGGGACAGGGGACAGGAGCAGTATTCCTGACTTTGCACATTCTGGGGTCGGTCAAAGAAAAATTTGGAAAGGCAAGTATGTGGATTTGTTTGAGCTGATTGATGCAGAAGGGATCCAACAGCTAGTGGAGGTGGAGTCATCTAACAGCAATGATTTGCTGGTGGCTTTCACGGCATTGGGAAGGAAGAGGGTAGGTAAGCTTTACCCCAGGATGTGGGATAATTGGGTGGTCAGCTTTATTTACTTTATGTCGGTGCAGCTGGAGAAGGAGGGGTCATTGGCCTTGCCTCTTCTAGGATATTTCCTTACCATTTGTGAGGCACAACGGTTAAGGCCAGGGAATGCATGGCTTTGGTATGATCAGCATTTCCGCAAATGGAAGGCTGTGGACCAGTCACTACGTTGGGAGGTGCGTCATCTGGATATATGGTTAGCTACAATGATGGATAGGTATGGTGACTTTAACAGAAGGGTGAGCAGGGGAGAAGCAGTGTGTGTGTTTTGGTCTTTTAATAGTGGTTCTTGTTCATGGGTGGGGTGCAAATTTGCACACATTTGCTCAAGATGTGGAGGGAGTAATTCGGCTGTTTGCTGTGGTTGGCAAGACCTGTGCACGTGGAACTCCAGTGTTATGGCTCGTGAGAGTGGATTTGGTGGGGAAAGTTTCGCCTCGCAGGGGTTTCAACTGGTTCAGGGTAGGGGTAATTTTTGTGGGTTCCTAGGGACTTGGGTTCTTTAGCGGCAATAGAGGAAGGGGCACCATTCCCCATTAAGGTAGAGGTCCTGTCGGGTTCGCTTTACCATTTTCTGGCCTTGCTATCAAGAATGAGTTATTAGAAGGATTTCAGGGGGGGTTTCCTATAAAGTCCACCGTGGGAGAGGGTGGAGGGGTTGCAAAAACCTGCGATCAGTTCAATGCAAAGAGGACATCCTGGAGGTTTTGGTGGAGGAGAAGTTTTGTGTGGGGCATTTATTGGGTCCTTTTGACAGTCCGCCATTCAGTAGTTACAAGGTGTCGCCTTTGGAGTTAGTGCCGAAGAAATGGGCCAGGGAATTCAGATTGATACATCACTTGTTGCATCTGGAAGGGAATTCAGTGAATGATTTTACTGCAGATGAGGAGGTTAGGGTGTATTATGCATCCTTGGATGATGCTGTGAAAGTTATTAGGGAATTTTGGGAGCCATGGCTGGTTAAGGTTGACAATAAGTCAGCTTTTCGCTTGTTGCCTATTAGGAGTGAGGATTGGCCTTAACTAGGGATGTGGGTAGGCAATAAGTACTACTTCAATAAAGCTATGCTTATGGGCTGTTCAATGGCATGTGCGACTTTTGAGAAGGAAGGGTAGGAGCACAGGAGGGGTTGCGGGCGTTTATGAGCATGTGTGATGAGTTGGGGGTACCGTTGGCTCAGCATAAGATGGAAGGTCTGGCAAAAGCCTTAGAATTTCTGGGACTAATGGTTGATGTGGAGTGGGGACTGTTTTGCCTACCCGAGGATAAGATAGAGAGGCTTTGGTTGGCTATACATTTGGTGCTGTGCAGGGATATTATTTAGATTCATTCAGTCATGGAGTTGTTGGGGCTTTTGAATTTTGCCTGTCGAGCTGTGCACCCAGGCCGAGCCTTTTGTAGGTCGGTTGCTTATATGTTGAAAGGGGGGTCGGAATAAACACCATTGGGTTAGGGTGACCAAACTGGTGGGGGAGGACCTGGTGTTGTGGGATCTCTTTCTTGCAGTCAGACTGGATGGGGCAGGAGGAACTTCAGTTGTTTATGGATGCAGCTTTGGGTGCCAATATGGGGGCCTACTTTGAGGGTCAGTGGTTTGCGGCTGAATGGCCTCAGGATTGTAAGGAGGTATGGAGGCATGATGTGGCCTTTCTAGAGTTGATGCCTATATGGGCAGCTTCTGTTGTATGGAAGGAGCATTTGAGGGACAAATGAGTTAGTTTTTCATTCAGACGATATGGCTGCAGTGAGGGTATTACAAAAGAAGATGGCTATGTCGGGCTTGTTGTTGTCTGTATTATGTAAATTGGTTTTGCAGAGCTTCTTAATGAATTTTTCCTTTACAGGAGTGCATGTGTCTGGCATAAAGAATGAGATTGCTGATAGCTTGTCCCAATTTCAGTTTTGCAGGTTTTGAGGGTTGGCTCCACCGAAGGATGAAGTGCCAGAAACCCTGACGGAGGAGGTGTGGAATCTTGAGTCGAGGTAGCCAGGTGGTTGCTATGGCATTCCATGGGCTCCTTCTCCAAGGAAGGCATACAATAGGGCTCTTTCTGATTTTAATCAGTGTGTTTTGCAGTTGTCAGAAGAGGAGGGGGTGTGGTTGGAGGAATTCCTATTGCGATATGTAGCTAATACTTGGGGAATAGGCAAGGCTTTGCAGACAGTCAAGGCGGATTTGGCAGCTATTAGCATTTTTGCTAAGGTAGCGGGGTTGCAAGATTTCACCAAGCCATTGACGTTAGGGTGAATGTTGAGGGTTTGGGGGAGAGTGGTGGTGGAACATAGGGACATTCGATGGCCGCTTACGAAGGTTATAATGAAAGTTTTGTTGAGAGGGTTAGGGTTGTTACAAAGGGGTTCTTTGGGTTACTTCATGTGGGACACATTGTGTACATGGTTATATTTTGGCACCTTCCATGTTTCTAAGTTGTTAGGTTCATTATGTTGGAAGGATGTTATCATAGATTAGGGAGAGGTTACTATTGCATTAAGGAGGAGTGAGACATATCAAATGGGTAGGGGATATGTGGTGGTGATTAAACCTGACAGGAATCCTAGCCTTTGTCCAGTAATGTGGGCTAAAGAATTCATGAGGAGGCGGAAGGCAAGTGTAGATAAGTTAATTTTTTGTTCAATGGATGGGAAGGTAGTGTCAAGTAGTAGATTCATAGGTTTGGTGAGGAGGGTTTTACATTGCATGGGATTTCCAGCGGATAGGTTTGCAGCTCACTCATTTAGAATTGGTAGGGCTTCAGGTTTAGCTAGAGAGAGTAGTTCCATTGAAGTGATTAAGAGATTGGGGAGGTGGTCCTCAAATGCATTTTTATCATATATTAGATAAAGTCATTGGCCTGATTAATAACTTTCTTTTCTTTTAGGGAAGCATATTATCATCTTTGGTCATTCATATATAAACTGGCGGAGAAGCATGCATTAGTCAAGGAAGATGGGATAAATTTGGGTTTATCACATTTAGGGTGATCAGTGACTTGGCATGGGGTTAGGGGTCTTAGGTGGGAAAGGTTGCTGCATGAATTCAAGAAGGTTAAATTGAAGGTGGGGTGTCCTTGTATATTAGTAATTCATTTGGGGGGCATTCTTTCCAAAAAGTGATTAGTGGATATTATTCTTCAGGACTTTCTGAGATTACAGGCATCGTACCCGGGTATGGAAATTGTTTGGTCAGAGTTGGTTCCTCGTTTGTGTTGGAGGAATGCTTATAGTTATAGGGCGATTGAAAGGGTCAGGAGGTTCATCAATCAGAGACATGCTAGTCAGTTAAGAATTTTGGGGATGCATACCATTGAACATAGATATTTTGAGATGGAGAGGAGGTTTGGTACCGAACGGATGGGGTCCATCTAAATGAGGATGTAGGATTGGATCTGTTTAATCTGCATTTGAAGTTCTTTTTAGAGGGTATGGTTGATGCTAGGGTTTAGGAGGGGGAACAGGCTGGTGGTAGAGAAGAGGGACAGGATTGCCCTCTTCTGTTCCCCCTCTAAGGAAGGTGATTATTCATTGGTTAATGATTGTTTGGTCAGGAGGTGACCAGGTATGCTGCCTATTTAAGTGCTGGGTAAGTAGGTATGCTGCCCCAATGGAGGAGGTATCAGGGTGAGAAGGTACACTGGCCTGAGGTATATTCATCCAGGGTGAGTAGTTACGCTGCCCTGAGATCGTTGCTGATGAAAATAATCAATGTTGTTTTGTGTGCATAATTCATTGTAAAATAATGCTCAGTAAAGATCGTCAAATGGCTTTATGTGTTTGGTGTGGTTTACTTAAAGGGGAGCCAGGACAAATGTAGTTTGGGACAAACTAAGTTGTCCTGGTCCCACAAGCAGGGGTAAAGGGGTGGGGGAGTGTGTATAGAAGTTAGGAATTAATTGGAGTCTTTGCAGTTAGGTTGGATAGTGGGATTGTAGTGGTGAAAGGGTTAAAGAGAAAGGGAGATGTTAAGGGAAGTGATGTAAAGGAAGGAGGGACTTATAACAGGATTAAGTGGTAGGGATTAAAGGAAGTAGGTACATTTTGATGTGAGTTGGTGGCCCTCCCACCCTCCCTTTTTTGGATATGGATGGAAGATGTTGGGCAGTTTAAGGCAGAGAAGAGGGACAGGATTGTCCTCTTCTGTTCCACCTCTAAGGAAGGTGGTTATTCATTGGTTAATGATTGTTTGGTCAGGAGGAGAGCAGGTATGCTGCCTATTTAAGTGTTGGGTGAGTAGGTACGCTGCCCCAGTAGAGGAGGTATCAGGGTGAGTAGGTACTCAGCCTGAGGTATATTCGTCCAGGGTGAGTAGTTACGCTGCTCTGAGATCGTTGCTGATGAAGATAACTCATGTTTTGTGTGCATAAGTTCATTGTACAATAATGTTCAATAAAGGTCGTCAAATGGCTTTGTGTGTTTGCTGTGGTTTATTTAAAGGGGGGACGGGACAATGATGTTTAAATAAAATACTGTAGCAAGGTCAAGGTGTGGTTTGATTATTTCTTCTTACACTCTCCTGTCCTTGTTGAACTGTTTTAAAACAATCAATATCACTATGCAACAATATTGTCAATATCCACTTCATTAAAATTTTAGCAATGGCTTGGTGACAAGCCATATATACAGTATTGCAAAGGTGTGATTTATTCTCAAAAATATGAATTATGTGACCTGCTTATCATTTCCCAAACAAAGATGCAATGCATTATACTGTCGGTCTGTCAGTAATACTGAGTGAAAAAAACAATCATATAATATACTCATCCATGCACATACTGTCTTATCCTATTTGTACCTAAAATCAAATGGTACATCTGTCAAATATAAAAGCAGAAGATCATTTGCACTCGTAGCCTGCAGATATCTAGTACTAAGTAAATTGTACAATTTGTCATTTCGCCAAGACAATATAAAGCACAGTTTGAACAGCATTATTTAGTGTACCGTTCTTTAACACTATATGTCAATTCTCAAAAAAAATACGTACTTCTAATACAATAAAAAGTATATTCCAACATGTAATATGGTGTTTTCCTTGTTTTAGCATTCTTCTTTGCTTGCTCTCGAAGCCAATACCTTTAGGTTTTATGTAGATAATTTTCTTGAGATTGATTTTACCACAAAATAGCAACATTTTTTTTTTCAGAATAGCTACAGATATGGAACATTTGATATCTGATTGATGTTTAAAAAAAAACATAGGTTCATTGGTGTTTACTAGGCTAATGGCCACAAAGGTCTTTTTAAACCTAGCCATGCATACCAAATCTTTGGCAAGTTCTGGTACCCTTGATGGGTGCAAGCCTGGGAGATGAACTATTTAATGGCTACCTTTGTCAATTAGAAACATAGGTGCTAAACCAGAGATGAATTTCCTGTTCCCCATCCATCTGTCCAAGTTACACTTGAATTGGGTTAGGGAGTTACTCTGCTTCACACAGATGAAGAGAAGGACTAGTCTCTGGGATACATACCTGTCTCTCCAGCAGGTCCTGTTTATATCACAGGCAAGGTTTAAGCATTTGTTTTGCAGATATGTAGGAGGTCCATAAGAGTGGGTTCTGACAATGCCTTATATGACAGGCATAGATCTCACCTCTACAGCATGTAGGAGACAGAATACAGAGATAAGACCTTGAGGTGGTCTGCAGAGGACATTTTACTTACGCCCTGTACTTTTACTGAGGAACTTCTATGGACATTAGAGTCATTGTATATGCTTGTCTAGGTACATACCAAAAGGGACATTACATTCATTGACAGGTCTGATGAATGCTGAAAACAGTGGAACAATGACTTCCTTGGACCTAGATGCCATACCTTTGTTTATAAGTCATGCAACAAAGCATTATTTTCTCACTACTGCAGACATGTGATGGTCAAAGGCTAGATTACTGTCTGTCTGTGTACCTATGTCCCTGACTACTGGATTAACTCTTATGGTTGTGTTGGCATTACGATAGTTACCAGGGGTGGATGACTTCCTGAAGGATATTATTATTCATTTATTGGCATTTAGATTTAGTCTATGACTTTGACACCAGCTATTTTTGCGTGTCACCCTTTCCTGGAGAACATTTGTGTCATAAAGAGATTCAATATCAGATCCTAATTTGCTATCATCTGCAAAGTTAGTCAGCTAGAGGCTACTGACATTGGCCTTAACTTCAGATAAGTAAATGCCAAAAACAGGTGGTATAATGACTGATGGCTGAGGAAATATGCTTGTGACTGCCCTTTTTGTAGAGGTGGACTCCACAATTCTAACTTCTTGGGTCCTGTCTGAGACCCATCTGGCTATCTACTGGGTGACATAAGGGTTTATACCCAAATTCTTGAGTTTTTGACAATACCTTGGTTAGGTGAAGGTAGGCAGTATGAACCATTTTGCCCTCATTCATTGCTTTGGTGACCTTAACAAAGATGTCTGCCAAGTTGAGTAGGCATGAACTGCCCTTGACGAAACCTTACTGGGTTGGGTCCAGTAACTAGAGATTTCCTATGTTATCGTTGCCCATTTCCATGCTAATTCTTTTCATGGTTTTGCATATGAGACCAGCAAGATTTATGATTCTGCAGTTGATCCACCTTCGTGGAGTGGGATGACTGCTGCTGTTCTCCATTCATGAAGCATGAAGTCTCCTTGGAGGCCACACTTAAATTGAAATTCCAGAGAGCCTGACAGGCCATGTTTCATGCTGTCTAGAAGACATCCTGAGATATTTCCCTGGCCCACTGGATCAGTGTTCTTTGCCTTAGAGAGCACATTAAGGACCTGTTCCCTAGTGATAGCAGGGGGAGTTATGTTTGGTGTTTTCTGATAAAGGGGCAAGAGGGGTAAAGCTGAAGCAAAATTTTTTATCCAGCAATTTTGTGGCTCCACTGCCTTTGAGGTTGCAGACATAGCTAAATAATGTATCCAAAAAACGTTCAGTGCTATGCCAAAGTCCCACCAAACAAACGAAATGCAAAGTCCAAGAACAAGAAAGGTGGGACACTGCTGGAGTTTCTATATCCTTTATTAAAAATACACAAAGTAGCCAAAGATAAGCGCTTTCGGGTGGAAACCCTTCATCAGATCTTAAATAATGCCTTGTGGTTGCCCTTGGCATGGGAGGCCAAATTTACCTCAAATTTGGCTTTGGTAGACTTTCTCTTTTGAGTTGTTTGTATACTTTGCTAAGAGTGCTTTTATTCTGTGGCTACTGTCCTCCTCATTTTCCCCATAATTTTCTTCCATCTGTTATACAGCCTACTGATGTTGTAATCCCACCATGGTTGCTTGTTTTTTGAGTTGGTTCTGTACTTCTTTCCTGGTGGGTACTGCTACCCCTATGCAGCTAATGACCTGCCTGTATAGGGTTAGTTCTCCATAGGCAGCAGTGTTTTTAGGGTTTATGGGGGGCTTGAATCATCAATCAGGTTATCATTTAATAGTATCAAGTTAGCCTTAGAGTAGTGCCTGAACATCCCAGGGTTAACTGGGGTTCCAGGTTTTATTTTTACTTCAAAGGAAACCATTTTGTGGTCTGGCCTTACAAGGGAAGATATTACAATTGTGGTTGTGCAGCACTCTCCCAATATTAGCGAGGACCAGAACCAGTATGCTTGCATCCCTAGTTTGTGTATTGACAATCTGGTCCAGGAAGTTTGTGTTTACAAAATCCAGGCATCTCTGTGCCTATTGGTTTGCTATCTTATATGATTTCCAGTCAATAGTGGGATGATTAAAGGCACCCATGAATATGGTATTGGGTTGAATGGTGAATGTTTCCAATAACTTTACATACATATTATGGGTTTCCTTGGTCATTGAGGAGGACTTATAGCCTGCAAGGAAGTGGTATGGGATTTTGCTATAGTGTTTTCAACATGGAGAAACTCAAGTGCATTGATTTGTTTGACCAGTCTCAAGGTATATTTATTTTTTATGTAAATCAAGGCACCTTCACATTTAGTCCCTGTCTAAATGTGTGGAAGGCTTTATAACCTTGCACTGTTGGTGTGCTCTCTGTGGATTTAAGCCATGCCTCAGTGACCACACAGACATCAGCATTCTCTAGGGTGAGGAGAACTTCTAGGGAGTGGATATTTTTTTGTTTAGATTCCTAGCACTGAGCAGTAACACCTTTAGATTTTCTAGGTTTTGATTTCTAAGTTGGATGTATTTTCAGTTTGACATTGCCTAAAAAGGTCACTATTGAGGAAGACAATGCTTTAGATAATATTCAAATGCCTAGTGGGAGGGGGGGTACAGACCATCCCTGGCAAAGCAGTGCAGTCGGTTGATACTACCATCGAATAGAACCAGCCATCAAATGAAGCCTGAATTGTAGTACTTCGACTCATCTCCCATCATCCTTCACACCTAACTTCCCTAGCTGTCAAAGTGCTAAGGATAATTTGAGCTATCTGTGGAGATTTACAGCTCACAGCAGGAGACTTGATTCAGGTACCATTTCCTTTTTCTAGCATTTTCTTTCTGTATGGGTAGGGGAAGGACCAGGCGGTCTGACATCAAAGCATGGGTGGGTTTTTAGGACGGTCGTTTAGATGTCAGTTTGGGGATGAAATTGGCCATAAAACTACCTGTATTCATTGGCCTTGATGACCTCAATGAATTGGAGACTTCAGTAAGCTTTTCCAGGGTGGGATAAAAGTTTTTTGAAAGTGAAACCACCACAGTATGGTAAGGTAACATTCAAGTGGAGAGAAACAGTTGCTTTAAAATATTTTTAAATGCTGCATTGTTGTTTATTCTTAACAGGGACTTTAAATAGGGAGAAAAAGGTCAGAGAAGTTGAGCATCTAATAATAGAATCCCGTTGTCCTTTAAGAGACAAGTCCAAAAGTGCAACCTCTGTTTTGCATCTCACCTATATTAATTAACTTAAAACTATTGTAGTGCAAGGAGCAAGGTGATTACCCTCAGATATTCAATAAAACATAAACCAGTTAAGTGCTATAGTGTGGCAAAACCTGACCTTAACAAATGTTAAGCACTCCCCGCTTAAGTCGTTAAGTTTGTGTCTAGTGCTTGACAGCAAAATCTGCCTGTACTCTTCAGCAAATGACAGGAGCAGAAGAAAAGTTTTGTTTCTGCCTGCTGTCTGTACATATCCCTTACTTCCTTTCAAAACGTAAGTTGTTAAAATAACAGGATGTGTATTTGCATGCATTTTATGAAAGATATGACCTTGAAAACTCAAATGTATGTCATTTAGTGACTTTAATCCTCAACAGTTTGTCTAAGAAAACATAGACTCTAACAAGAGCAGAACAAAAATATGAAGCAATGATGTGGACATTCTGCTATAATCTAGACAAGAGGCATGAAAGATGAGTGTAAATGTAAAACTGCATTACACTGCCTTTCTGACATCTACCAATTGTTTTATAGCTTTGAAAGCTGACAAAACACTTATCATTTTTTCCCTTTTTCATTTCTTGAAGTATTTTGGATTTCTAATACCATGATGAGAATGGATACATTCCCAAGTCAAAGTATGATTAAAGTTCATAAAATTTCAATCATTGATGTTAGCTAGAAGTGCTCTTCACATCACCCGCAATGAGCCCAGTATTGACTTCTTCTGCAATTCATACAGAATTACATGTACCAGTAACATTTCTAAGTAAGATTGTAAATTCTTTTTTATAAGACCTGTTGCTCCTACTACTACTGGAACTGTCTGGGTATCCTTCTTCCACATTGCCCTCATTTCTGCCTGCAAATCCTGGTACTGTATGACTTTGTATCTCTCTGTATGTAAGGCACTGTAGTCACTGGGTGTAGGAATGTCAATGATCAATGCTACTTTTGTCTTCTTTTCATGGACTACTACATTTGTTTTTCTCGTATCTGTTTTTTGAGCTGATGGTAATGGTTGATGCCATGTGATATAAACTCCAAAATTTTCTATAATGCTTTGTGGCTCATGTTTCTAATGCTTCTCAGCTACTTCAGTATTATATTATTTGCACAGTCCCCAATGCTACACTCTTGCCACATTAGTATGCCTTTCAGTATACAGTCCTTCTGCCATTAGTATACCACAACCAGCAACAAGATGTGCGACTGTTTCCAATTCTGTCCATATTAACTTTTTATCTTTTGCTTTAAATTCACCTTCCTTAACCATTCCTGTGTTTGATCCTGATCAAAATGAAGTTGTTCCAAGAGTTTTCTGTACTTGCTACTATATTCATGCATTTCCACATTTCTTGCCTTCTCATGTGATCCTTCACCTTATACTCTTTCATTTGTGTTTTGGCACATTCAGTTGCAGCTTGATGTTTATCTACTTCTGGTTTGATTTCCAGTCCCACTTTCACTACTTTTGGGTCTTCTGAGGTCAGCAGATCTGTATGCAGTCCTACAATTCCAGATCTATACATGTAATCAATTTTGAGGAGGACCGTACCTCCTTCAGAATGGGGAATATATAGTCTAGATGTACACTGATTTTTATAAATCATATAAGAATGAAGCATCCTTCCTGTAATATCACCCTTTGAGTGTAGCATTGGGGAATATATAGTCTAGATGTACACTGATTTTTATAAATCATATAAGAATGAAGCATCCTTCTTGTTTTCCTGTCCAATATGTCCAACACTTTTTGGGGCCAGTCATTCAATCCAATAATGTAAGTTAGGACAGGAAGAGGAAACTGATTTATAGCTTGGACTTTGCTCCTAGATGTCAATGCTTTTTTCAGTATTAATTTTAGTGTTTTAAAATGTTCCATCCTAAGTTTTATTGGCATCTGTTCATGTTTTATTGTTGATCCTTCCTTGAATCCCAAATATTTATACACTCCCAATTGCTCAAGTTCTTTTATATCACATTCTTGTGCCATGCTGATGTTTTCCTGGTGTTGCAGCTTTCCTGCTTTAAAGGTTGCTTTTTTACATTTATCAAGACTGAATGGCACTCTTATGTCATCTGAAAAAGTTTTGACCACTTGCAGTTGTGCTTTCAGTTCCCCTTCTGATGAACTGTACAGTTTTAAATCATCTACAAAGAGAAGATGAGAAGTTTTTACACTTTGTTGGTTTCTGGGAGCCAAATTGTAGCTATGACTTAATTTGTTAAGTAGACAACTTAATGGGTTAAGGGGCAAGACTAAACAGCACCGTTGACAAAAAATCACCCTGTAATATCACCCTTTGAATTTGTATCCCTGGAATAATGATCTGTCATTTTTCATGGTTTGCCACTGTTTCTTAGTTGCTGTAATATAATTGATCATTGTAGGGTACATCTTATACATTTTTAAACACACTTTTATCCATGAATGTGGAATACTGTCACATGATTTTTTTTGTAGTCTATCCATGCCATACTTAGATTCTTCCCTTTTTTATAATTGTCCTTTATGACTTTAACAACACATGATCCTTTGTTCCATATGGCTTTCTTTTGTTATCTTTTTGTGCCATTGCCATGATTGAGTTTTCTTCTAAATGACTATACACTCTGTCACCATCACTTCCGGTGTATAGTTTATATCATATTTTTATATTACAGTTTTTCCCTGTAATTAGTACTATATGGAGAAGATAATTATGATTGTGTCACTGATTATAACACTGAATTATGTTTCTCAACATTTATAAAGAATTATGATTGTGTCACTGATTATAACACTGAATTATGTTTCTCAACATGTATAAAGAATTATGATTGTGTCACTGATTATAACACTGAATTATGTTTCTCAACATTTATAAAGAATTATGATTGTGTCACTGATTATAACACTGAATTATGTTTCTCAACATTTATAAAGAATTATGATTGTGTCACTGATTATAACACTGAATTATGTTTCTCAACATTTATAAAGAATTATGATTGTGTCACTGATTATAACACTGAATTATGTTTCTCAACATTTATTCCAAGATTCACCTCTCAAGTTTCTCTCTCAAAGTGAATTTCTTGACATCCATATCTCAAACACATACGAGTATGATCAGCAACCCCATCATAATCCTCTTTATTATGAATATGTTGCACAATATTAATACATTTGCAACTAGTTCCTTTAGAAATGAACATAAAATAAGTAACACAATGTGAGGAAACATAGTATTTCTATAAATAAAGTACAAATAAATATAAAATCATCAATAGGAAAAAAAGCTAATGTTTCTTTGAAGAAAATACAGTTGTTATACCCAAGGTCCCATCTGCTTCAGCTGGTGATAGCACAATGTGGATTCGATAGATCAAACCAGAAAGAGAGTAGGAAAAGTTATCTGAATGCCCTTCCCAAATTCCCTTAGCAATATAAATACCATAGCTCCCCAGAGGAAACTAGCGTAATGGGATTAATTCAGCCAATGAAATATAAATGTGCTAATTAATTGTGTCTCAATTAGATTGATATAAATGCACATTCCTCTAAGTATTTTATTATTCAGGGTAATCATTCTGTTGAGACATTTGTGTTTTGATACAAAAACAGAACAACAATTTTCAGGATGACATTGCGAGTACTAAGGAGTTTATGTCTCAAGACAAATTAATGCATTCTGGGCAATCTGATGGTAGGATGGAACCCCTGCTGGTCATGTGCAGGAAAAGTTGTGTTTGGCATGAATTAAGAGAGCATTTATACTTTAAAATAACCAAGGACTTTTTTATTTGAAAGATGTAATTGTGTGTGAAATTAGCACCTAATGGTTCTTTCAGTAAGAATTTCAGAGTGCAAACACTATTTTCTATGATGAATCAAGTGTTAAATGTCTAAGATAACAAGAGAAGTCTAATGACAATATTACCTTATTAAATATTTGGAAAAAGGAATTAAAACATGTATTTTAAAGAAGGAATACATATTTGCTGATGCACTGGTTTTGGGCTAGGCAGATGGCACATGTTTTAATGACGTCTAGTATAGTGATTGACAGCAATGTGTTTTGGGTGTGGAAATTGAACTGTATAGATAAAGTAAGATGGCATCAGATTTAGATGCTTGTCATACTATTTTATTAGAGAAAGAATTAAATTTTCAATTTGTTTTTTGTGAAAAGCAACTAAATGAATACTCTGGATAGGAAGCAATGATATACCAAGTTCCCCAGTTTTTCAAAAAAAAGTCTGAATCTCAGCATTTAATAAGAAATATCATATATCATTATTTCAATGCTAAATGGCAGAGAGTGTATCATCTTAGATAGCATGACTTGAAACTCCTAAAAAAAAAATCTGAATTTGTAAGTGTGGAACTTAACAGAGAAAACTAGCAAAAGAACCAAGGTAATGGGAGTAAATAAGCAAATAATTAAGAGAGGGAAAGGTAAAAGAATGGGAGAGGCCAATAATTGATTTGGACTGCAGGCTACAGATTGCCTTCCCTATTAAGGATTTATATCAGAGTATAGGCAGAAAGAAATAGGAGAGCCTAAGCCAAAAAGACCAGCACTGGTAATTTTTAGTAGAATCTAGAAGAGAAGCTGCTGTTAAAACAGGAATAATTAGTAGGGAATATAAAATACTGCGTGATAACTATAAGAATCAATCAGAGGAGGTTAGAAAAGATTTCAAACAGATTAGATGAGCACTTCACAGAGGGACAATTGAAGGATATATGTCTGTCTCCCCAAATATGCAGCAAAATCTAGATTTAGGATTTTTGCTTGAAGTATTCACATAGGTATTTTATACCCCAAGTAGACTCCCAATAATTTTTCCTCAGGTATGCAGCAAATGCTGGAGGTGTGAAGGGGAAGAAAGAGATAATTGGAAACATTTTCTGGAAGTGTAATGAGTTGGCAGATTTAAAGACTCCTTGCAGCCTACTCTGTCAGAGATATTGGGTGAGCAAACTGATTTAACTAATGAAATTATATTTTGAGCTATGATGCAGAATCAGAATTGCCTAGACATAGTAATGCCTTCCTGAGTCTAATTATGGTGTCTGCCAAAAAAGCAATTCGTAGAAAATGAAAATCAAAGTCTAAACCAAATTTACTGCAAAGTAGTGACTATAGTACCAAAAATAAAATGACTGGAACTGCGATCTTTAGAAACGGGTAGGAGCAAATTACATAGAAAAAAATGGAAATTGTGGGACCAATACATGCTAAGCAGGAAGGAAATTTAAAAGAAGGCGGGATATGAATGAGCTGTGTACTGTTTGAAGGACAATGACTGGATAGATTATAAGTGATGTATAATGTTTACAACTAAAAGTATGTCAATGTGGTTTGTTTTCATTTATACAAATGTATGACTACCTATGTCATATATGCTAATTTAATAAAGATGTTTTGTGTTTAAAAAAAATTCTCTTGTGATGTGAACCTATTTATCTGATTAACTGTACCAACTAACACAAGTTCTCAAAATCAAATAAAATCCCAAGCTCAGAAATCCCACACAGTGAATAACAGACATCATTACAAGGCATTACAAGGGGGCAACCCCCCCCCCCCACTGTCCCCTATGTATCGGCTTCGCCCCAGTATAGTAGAACCTTATTGCTGTCACAACAGGGTCATTTCAACATGAACAATCATTAAATACAAACAAGAAAGTATTTCAACTTTTTTCTGTCACTTTGCTGATTGTTTGCAAGATAGGCAGCAATCGACTTGAGGTCAGAGTAAGAGAAAATATAAATGTTTATAAAAAGTAAAGATTTTTTCCTGATGAATTCTAGTGTGCATTTGTTGTGGGCAAAAGTGCCTAACAGAAAAAAATAGAATTACATGGTGACTTTTTGCCACGTTTACTGTTTTTTCACTGTTTTCTTTCTCTATTATTTTAAAGCCGCTTTTTGTATTGCTTGTTCTGTTAAAATCATATTCTTGTATGTAAATAGCTTAATTGTGAGATTTTAGTCCCACAATAAAGTTATGCTTCAACAAATGTACTGTATATTGTCTGCTTTGCAAGTACTGTAGGGTTGAATGAGAGAAAATAATCTTATACAATTGTTGGTACAGGTAGGTAGCAGCGAACAATGTAGTTGATGCTATATATGTGAATGATTTAAACAAACTCACATTGTTTGTTTAAATATCCGTAGCAGCAGATGCTAACTAAAAGTTTTATCCAACTTTTATTTTACAGCACATCTATCACTGTTGACTTGTATCCAACTTCTCTAGATACACAGAGAAAAGACGTTGTCACTCATAGGGCTTAGTGAGCAAGTGGGGGGGGGGATGGATATCAATTACCAAACCCTTGTTCCATATATCTTTATTAATATAGTCCAAATATTCTTTATATAATTGTCAGATTTCTTAAAGAAATGAATATAATGTTAAAAAGAGCTCATTCTATAAGACTCAGTCAAAGGTAGAAAATTAATACAAGATAACATAGCAGTAAACCTACAGTAAAACCAAAATTTGAATAAGACTCAGCTCCTCGTAAGAGTTAAGTTATATTTTAAGTTATTTTTAATTACCAATAATGTTTACAGGTGTATTTAAATCTTTGATCAGTACCTACCATGACATCATTGCATGGGTGTGATTATAGAGAAAAAAAGTAGTAAAACTTACTAAAGTGAAAAATAAATAGTCAAACAGCACATTATAGTCTTTATTTTTAGCAAAATCACTTGCTATTTTATTGTGAGGTGTACAACAGGAAAATACATTAATTGTAAAACAAAGATGTTGCCAAACATGGCCAATGCACTTTAACTTTGTCTTCTTTACCCAGGAAACATAACCTGATATCCCCACAATTAATGACATAACCTGATATCCCCACAGTTAATGACATAACCTGAATCCCCACAGTTAATGACATAACCTGATATCCCCACAGTTAATGATATAACCTCATATCCCCACAGTTAATGACATAACCTGATATCCCCACAGTTAATGACATAACCTGATATCCCCACAGTTAATGACATAACCTGATATCCCCACAGTTAATGACATAACCTGATATCCTCACAGTTAATGACATAACCTGATATCCCCACAGTTAATGACATAACCTGATATCCCCACAGTTAATGACATAACTTGATATTCCCACAGTTAATGACATAACCTGATATCCCCACAGTTAATGACATAACCTGATATCCCCACAGTTAATGACATAACCTGAATCCCCACAGTTAATGACATAACCTGATATCCTCACAGTTAATGACATAACCTGATATCCCCACAGTTAATGACATAACCTGAATCCTGACAGTTAATGACATAACCTGATATCCCCACAGTTAATGACATAACCTGATATCCCCACAGTTAATGACATAACCTGATATCCTCACAGTTAATGACATAACCTGATATCCCCACAGTTAATGACATAACCTGATATCCCCACAGTTAATGACATAACCTGATATCCCCACAGTTAATGACATAACCTGATATCCCCACAGTTAATGACATAACCTGATATCCCCACAGTTAATGACATAACCTGATATCCCCACAGTTAATGACATAACCTGATATCCTCACAGTTAATGACATAACCTGATATCCCCACAGTTAATGACATAACCTGATATCCCCACAGTTAATGACATAACCTGATATCCCCACAGTTAATGACATAACCTGATATCCCCACAGTTAATGATTGTCTGGTGTCTATTTTGCAACAGATGATGGATAACTGAGATAATGTGAATCTTGCAAAGACTAAGGCCTTTTTGATACCTCTGTACATCCATACAGACATTCTTAAAGTGCCAGTGCTGGCTGTTGTGGAGAGTTCTTACTTTCATTAAAAATAAATCCCTGATTTAAAACTTCCTGGACTGGACTTGACTATAGTATAGTATGTACTAATGTTGCCTTGATTACAACAGTACTATGTCCTTTACTTTGGACTGCTGGATGGTGATCTCTCCATCTCCAGAGGTGCAGAACACAAAAGTGAGGATCTTGACCAGGATCTCTATTCTTGTCTTCCCTTGCCCTACAGACTCTGCACTACATGCTAACTTTTGACAAACCAGATTATAAAATTTAGTTTAGTTTTTTTAAGCCCTGAACAGAATTAATGCCGCATATGCTGGGACCCTCGGGTCATTTGGAAGGTATAAGGTGCTTCAAATGCTCACTTCCAAATCTCTGATAGGATATCCTTATCATTTAGCCTACCTTGCTGTGGTTCTTTGGAACAGGCTTCCTTTCACAGATTTTTTTTTGAGGGGGTGATTTGACACTAAGGCTTTATTAATGTGATTACAGATGTCCATCTTTTTAGTACAGTTATTCAAATCTGCACTTGGTAGTAGGGTCAGTTTTCTTACTATGTTTTGTTCTTTTGACCCTCTCTCTTCTCCTTTACTGTATCTTCCAATATAAACTTCCCCTTCACACTTTTGGTTAAACTGTATTTTACTTATTGCATGTCCAACACTTAATGGCTATGCATGTAAATACAATAATAATGGAAATTTGTTAGTCATGCCTTCTATTGTCTAGTACTTTACTGTGCCGTTGTACATTGATTGTAGAATGTTTTCCTCCCTCAGTCAACTTTGTAAATACGCTTTGACTATTGCTTGTGAACCTAGTTAATGCAAATAAAATAAGAAATAAGCAAACAGCACTTCAGCCTACCATCTCTGGGGTTCAGTGTTGGGTCGATAAGGAAGGAAGAAGTCTGCACTACTCCATACTGAACTAGATCAGTGTCTTGCTGCTAAGTAATAAAGCATTTTAAACTTTGGCCATGCATTTCTTTCTTGTATAATAAACACTGTAATATTCTTATCACCATTTCTTGTCCTGCAAGTTCCATGTAACATGCTTCTGGGGAAAAGGAGAGAGAACTGGAAGATTTTAAACAATCAGTCCTTACGCTTGCCATCAGATAGCAGTACAGCAATCTGCTATACTCACCAAGCCTGCATGCAGCTGAGGATCAAAAAAAGTTTTTTTTGTCCTTTCAAATTGTAACAGACTGCTTGTTACATTTACAGCAAGCAGCTGTTAATGTTAAGTCATAGACAGACTTCTACATTGCTTTAGTTCTGGCCACAAATACAATACTGGCATTTATTTTTAGATGCGGTAGGCACTGAAGACTGATCAGGATTTGTTAATCGTGACCCCCTTAAGACTTTGCATCCTGAGTGGCTTCTTCCTTTCCAACACCCTAGCTATGGCTTTGCAACCAGATAACTACACTAATGGACTGCTGATGCCCCAAATATCAACCATGGTGTTACCGGGCAACTTTTCAGATATTTGCCTGCAATGTCTACTTGTTCTTTATCTTTAAGTATATCATGTTATGTTGCCCGGATTAGTGTGTCCCTCATCACTACACACACTAGCTCAAATAATCTTATAATCAATCAGTTTAATTACCTATAAATAACTCTTTCATTGATGCTATTAATATGCTTTATCACATTATGAAATATTCAACAGTTCTACATGACTGATAGAGACAAACAAGTTTCACAGAGCACAGGACATCAATTACGGTTCAATAAAATTTAGTGGAGTTTTTGTAAGTGGTAACACTGTTTAAAAGTTCCATTTAAGAGGTCAGTAATGACAGAACCTATGACAGTAGAAGTAATATCCTTAAGATGACTTACCGAGGACAAATTTTACATGAAGAGTAAAGTCATGAAGGACAAAAACAAAGTAGAAGACACATAAGTATAATTCATGGCTTCATCAATCACCTTTTAAAAAGATAAAAAATGATGAAGCAGTCTGAAACTATACTGTATGGGTTTTCATGCATGCTGGAGTCAGAGTGTAAAATAGGCTTATGTCTTTCATAAAATGAAAGTATTATTATGATTTGGGATATAAATCATTGAGCTGAAAGCTGTGATTTTTGCAAGTGAAGTAACAGCAGAAAAAAGCAATGAATATTACCCAAACTGACATAAAACTATTTTCTGTTCTCAGAAGACAAATGCTTAATCTCCACTCAATGCATTTAAGTATACTTCAAGAAATTATTTTTTAACACAAAGAAATCAAATTGCAGTTCTATACAAATATCTTGTATTAGGTATTGATTAAATATCTAAAGCAGGTTGTCTAAAAGAGGCTAGTGACTGACAGCTTTGTTAAAACATGGCATGTTGTATTTTTTTAACATCATAGAAGCATCACACACACACAGACACACACACACATTGGTTTAACTGATATACCTGCAACAGATCAAAATTGTTTAAGTAAGACATGCACTGATGTGGAAATGCTTTAAAATAAAGAGAAGTATTCTATCAGTACAGGATTATATATACGAAATGACAAACCATGAATAGCAGATATAGCTAATGGAGGTGGCTTATAAGAGCGACTCTTCTGTGAATGCAAATGTCCAATCCAGCAAATGAATACATAGTATATTTATTAAAACTGTTTCTGAAGTCTCACAGTTCTTATGCATTTCCTGTTTTGAAGTATCGCAGGTGTAAAGCACTGCATTGTTCTGTGATGTTTGTCAGGCTGGGAGTCCATAACCCCATGCCAGACAGAGCGTTAAAGTATCTGTTCACTGGCTATTAATGCCATAAAAGCAAATATTCCAGCAGAACTCATCTGGACAATGTAAATATTATATCTCTTCATTTGCTGTCAGTAACTTCTAGATAGCCATTTGATTAAGTTGTGCAAACACTATGATAATTTATATATTTTAATGCATAGCATGTTTTACTTACACTTCATATTCTGCTTTCTAATGAGCTGATGTCCTTAGTTTTTTTTATTTTAGAAGTGCAAGACCTATGCACTATTCTTCTACCAGACATATCAGCATGCACTATCCACCGCCCTTAGAAAACAGTTGATCGAGTGCAGCATGCATGCTCAATGAATGAAGTAAGCATGAACAGTACATGACTATGATCTGCCATGTGTTATGCATGCTTCTGGCTGCAGCTCTTGTTACTGTTTAAACTGTCTGTGTTGATGCATTGGTTGGAATACTGATGATAGGCTTAATTGTATAGTGCAGCAAATAAGAAACACAAGTTGGCTGGTGCATGCTGCAGTGATTCCCCATCATCATCTAGGCATGCCTGAAGTATATGTTGATGTTAACAGATAAGCAGTCTGCTGTGTGGCAGGTCCTCCTATACACTCTACTTCATGCATGTAGGCTTCCTGATGTGACTGTGCACAAAGGTGTCAATAACCAAGATTCTGGAAGTTTCCTTCATACATGCTACATGCTTTCTGTTTTGAAAAGCATGATCCAGACTAGATAGAACTGTTTTCTCCTGGCTGTTTTGCACACATTAGCTCTCTAGCCTGTAAGGACACAACCTAGATGCGCATTTTTTGAATACTGATCAATGCTGCTTAAAGGAGAGCCGCACCCACAGACTCTAAAAACTTGTTTATTCCATCATGGTTTCAGTGTTTCCTACATTTTAACACCACTCTGAGACTTTTTACAGGTTTTTAAATATTTGTTTACATAATTTCTGAGTCTGACCACTTGGGATCTGGCATCAAAGTAATTCTGATTGTTCAGTCTGCCTCTAAGTATCTCAAAATGCAGTGCTCATTTGTAAAAAGTTACATAACACAGGTGTCTTTCTTCCTAAAGCTCCTGTCACTGCATTTATTTTACATGCATACACTGCTGTCTTTCAGTCAGTTTTAAGTAACATTTCATGCCATTCAATGACTATTTAAAACACAAACAGCGCAAATGCCACAGAACAGACTTTCAAAGTGCTTTTTACTGGTGCTTCTTTTTAGAATGGCTAAACTGCAGTCTTTTGTGAAGCCTGACTTGTATTAGTTTGACTCATGTCCCATCCACCTTCACAGCTAACTTCCCTAGCTGTCAAAGTACTAAGGATACTTTTAGCTGTTACCTGCTGTGATTAACAGCTCACAGCAGAAGACTTGACTCATGTACTGTTTTTCCTTGTTCTAGTCTTTACTTTCTGTATGGGTAGGGGAAGGACCAGGGAGCTGTGACATCACAGCATGGGTGGGTTTTTAGGATAGTCATGGTGCTGTCAGTTTGGGGAGGCAAATGGCTAGAAAAATACCTCTATTCAGTGGCCTTGATGACATCAAAGAATTGGAGACTGCAGCAAGGGTGGGATAAAAGTTTTTTGAAAGTGAAACCACCACAGTAGAGTAAGGTACTGTTCTAGTGGACAGAAACAGTTGATTTAAAATGCTGAGTTGTTTATACATAGTAGGGTTAATAAATAGGGAGAAAAAGGAGAGATGTTGAGCATTTAATAACAGAATCCCATTGTGTCCTTTAACAGGCAATCTACTATTAGGTGCCTGGATGGTCACATGTATAGAGGAGTAAATCCAGTGTGTTTTGTTATTCCTATATACTGTAAGGTCTATATGTGTAGTTGATTAAATCCAATGATCTTTACCAATCCTATATGGAAGTAGATTCTAGTCAGTCTGGATGACAAGCATATTGTGATCCAGTCTTTGGTGTACAAATCAGGAAATGGTTGATATTTCAGAGAGGCGAGGCTTTGGAGATGTTGCATCCACTGGGAAGTCCTAAATTCACAAGAATTCAGTGTTGTGATGACTTGGGTTTAAATCTCCTCTCAAGGTAAATGTAGAAAAGCCTACACAGGATTCCAACAGTCATAAGGCATATTTCACAGTCTGCTCACAGCTATTCATCAATATACACATGAATCATGGTCTGAAATATCAGTGCACTAGTGTGTGTCAAATTAATTTTGGGTGAAGCACTAATTATGCTGGCTATCACCAACAAAGCTCTCTCTCTTTATACACACACACACACACACACACACACACACACATACATATACATACATATATATATATATATATATATATATATATATGTATAGCTGGTCGATGTCCCAAAATTCATAGCCATTTAATTATACACTTGCTTCCAGGTATGGAGGACAGAGCTTATTTATAAGCAGCTGGTGCCTGACAGCATTTGTATATGAACCGTAAACGTGCAAAAACACTTGCACTGCAACTTATTGGATGTTTACAATTTGTGTGTGGTTATTTCTAGTTATATTACTTTTTTGAATGTTGTCTTACCTGCCCAATGGGCTTAGCATGGTGGATAATATTTACAACCAGTGCATAATCATGGTGGATAATATTTACAAACAGTGCTTAGTATCAAGGGTTAGGATATTGCTCATGCAACCATATAACAAATGAGGTGTGGATCTATGTCTGGGGATGGTGTGCATAGGAGACTTTTTTTTTTTTTACCAGCCTGTTGAAAGCCTCTAATTTCCTTATCACCCTTTGGTTGATCTATTGTTGTAGTAGGTTATTTTTATTGATTTGCACTTTGGTCTAACATCTTCAGTCATGTTGGTGATCAATGTATCATGGATGTGTGTGTACCTTTACACCCACCCACACCTAGATTAAAAATATAGATAGATAGATAGATAGAGAGATAGAGAGATAGACAGATAGATAGGTAGATAGATAGATATTTTTTGCTTATTACATTTGATAACCAGGTACGGGGGCTTTTTCTCATATCATTTTCAGCCATTACCTATGCTCATACACCAAACATTGTAGCCAACAGTGCAAAAACAGAGCAATGGAACAAATAGCAAGATATTCAAGAATTTCTAAGATGATATACCAATGCCATATACCAATTAAAGTTACAAAACATATATGAATGATGTGCCTTGATATCTTGGGCATCTGTACATAGCTGAATATATGTGTTTCAGGTATTAGAAGCTTTATTCTGGATAAACACTACTAAACTTGTAAATTTCATAGTTTCAGAATTCATTTCCAAGAACTTAACACATGTAAGCTAGAGCACCATGGGTTACCCGTATAAATACTATATGCCTACTGGATACAGACTCTGAATGCGAGTAAGTGTTATAGTGACTGCATAGTTGTCTTAACGATGTCTTATTAATGTGATATTGTGGCTACCTCCTGTTGAAACTTCATCACTTGCACAGAGTGATACATTTCAGCATGCTCCCAGTCAAAGTGAATTTAAGTGCTGTTTTACAATAATTCTGAGATCGCACTGAATGTAACCTGTTCCGCTTCCTGTTTGAGCTGTTTACCAGTAGTATTGCTTCTTAATATTTCACTTTATTTTACCTCTGACTGGCATCTTGCTGTACAGTTCTACTTTCTGCTTGAGCTATTTACGTGTGGAATCACTCTTCAAACCAAACTACTTTGGGTAAACTACTTCCTGACTGACTCTTGCCTATCCCTACTACGTGGCTCTACTTGTCTTTTTCTCTTCTCTTTAAATTCCAGCCTTTTAGCTACATTGTTATTACTTAGCCGCTTACCTTACCTCTTCTTTTCCCTCCTTCTGTAATATATTATACCTAGCCATAGGCTTCCCTTTGCAGAACTATTCAAATGGGTGAGCTTTACATGATTCTCTCTTCTCCTGTCTTACAATAGCCCCCACATTATCCCAGCTGTATTCTACCCATTGTCCTAATGTTTGCATTTGTACAAACCCTACTCAACTTTCTTTTTCTATTTTGTCTGTGTAAACTCATACTGCTAAAGGTTTTATACTCCTCCTCCTTTCTAACGTCATGGCAATACCCCCTAAGAACACTAATCATTCTCAATGCTCTTCCTCTCATTTTAGGAACTAAGCTTGCTCAGTGACTACATAACCTCCCAGGAACTAGCCAAGCCTCCCAATTATACCAAACTCAGTGAATCTCTCATGGAGACCTACATTTTAAACTATAACGTACATTTCTGTGATTTTGCTTAATAATTGGATTAGTGAGTTCTTTAAAGTTATCTGCTGCACATCACTTGCTTTGTTTTGTCTCCCCCACCCCACTAGACCATTCTCTTTGTCTCTTCAATTATACTGCGTCTGTTTTATCATATATACTGGATAAGACTTACTGATGGTCTCTGAGGGTCCTCAAAGTCGCGAACAGGGTCCAGCCTTTGCTCAGGCTCACTCCACTCCACTCCCCTACCCTACCCCTAGATCATCTGACTGTATTGTTCACCACAAAACACCCACACAAAATTATTATCCAACCAGCAAGTCATTCCCTTAACTACTATTCTTATCCTATTTTCTACCCCCCATCTAACCTCAACATATCTTCCCACCCCTCAAGTAACCATAACTGAAATTAACTAACTAACCTAATAATACTTAGCTACTTCCATCCTAATTACCCACAACTAATCACCCCATAAGTATTCCAGCTACTCATACACCCTACTTCTCATGAATACCTTGCACAGGTATACTACATACAAGACCATCTCCACTTACTCTTAGGGTTGCCACCTCTATATTTTTTCTGAACTATCTAGAAATCAAACTGATTGTCCAGTAGTCCAGAAAACACTGTGCAAACTCTGGTATTCTGTTTCAAAAAAGAAACAGGCTACTGGAGTTTGTTAAATCGGCAAATTTACTATGCTTTTGTACAGAAAAGCATAGTAAATTGGCAGGAAGTAGGCATCAGGAACAAAGAAAGAGGGCATTCCACATCAGCTGATGTCATAAAGATAACACAAAATGGGCAATACATGGACAGTAGAGGGGGCTGAAATGGGAGGGCTTACGGGTGAGGCAAGGGGTATGACCTTTCTCTGGTTTTAGCCACAACGGAAGTTGGGAACCCTACTTACCCTAAGCAATTTAAAGAAACCAAAATGTTAGCCCTGTATGGCATACTACTTATAATTCTTAACAGCAGCTGCCCATTTCACTATTTACAAAGCTCAACTAGTTACAATCCAGGTCAACTACAAAACTACATCCATTTATTCCCACCAAAACAATCAAATATTTTTGAAATGTCTCCTGCTGTATTCAAAACCAGTATCTTGTACCTAGTGCACCATAATACATTCCCACCTAAATAACTTCAAACACCTCTCACTCAGGCACCACAAACACATATCCAAACTGCATCAAACTATAATACACATAATAAACAAACTCATAATTAGCAGTGATATCCACCCTAATGCAGGTCCTTGCCACCCGCACTCAAACAGCACTCATATACATAACATATTTAAAATATCTGGGAAAGGGTTCTATATCACCAAATCAATAAGACCAGTAATCGAACAGCATTTCACATTGAACTGCCGTTCATCGAGGTGTTTATTGTGAGATCATGGTACAGTGAAGGTCGGAAAACTTGTCCTTTCCTCACTGTAGTGCTATCTTGGAGTTGGAATATATAATTAGCAGGGGTGTGGGCGGGTACAGCCCCCCACAAGAGCAACTTCGATAAACTGCATTTTCGATGTAAATACCATTCGATTTCTGGTCTTTTCCATTTTGTGTTATAGACCACTAGGAAAGGATCTGACCTGCTACTTCTAAATTTAAACCTTAGAAATATTGTTAATAAGGTTCATGAATTTCATGCTACCCTCTCTCTGTAATCTCCAGATAAAGCCATTCTAACAGAGACTTGGTTGAAACTACATATCACAATGAAGTCACTCCTCCTGGCTATAACATACTTAGGACAGATAGAAAGGGGGTAAAAGGTGGAGGTATGGCCATAGTATTCAAAAATTCCCTCATACTACAACCAATAAATCTAAACATAACTTTTAACAATACTGAGATACTATCAGCCAAATTACAAATCAAGCCTAACAAGAATATAATTGTGATAGACATGTACATCTCACCAGGCAATAATGTTCCCACAGTTGAGCACATCCTACAAGATATTTTGCATGACATTACCAATTAAACCATCATTATGGGTGCTTTTAACATTGACTGGATGACATGTAACTCAGAAAACCCCAATCATATCAAACTTTTTGGCTTTACTCAAATAATCCAAACTCCGACCAAGATAAAAAAAAAAAAAAAAAAAAAAAGTCTATTCTACACTGGGCCCTGACAAACAAACCCTCCTACTATCAAATCACAGGCTATTTACCCAGTAGCCTCAGTCACCACATACCTGCCTATCTCTTTGTGCAACACACCAGCTCTACTAAGCATATCATTTATTGCCAAATCCATAACAGGAAACATTTCAACCCCCAAGAGCTGACAAACACTAAAAAATGCAACTGGTCTCCTCTTAAGACTTTAATCCTAGACACTGCTGTAGAATACTTTAATAATACTTGACTAAACATTTTTAACATATTGGCACCTCCCAGAACAATCCAAATAAAGACAAACTATGCCCCATTGCTGAATAGCAAAAAGAGAACCCTCCGTAAGTTAAGAGACAAAGCCCGGGCCCCATGGCAAACCAACAAAACTCAACCTAATCACTTAGCATATCAACAAATTAGGAATAAGACCAAACACCAAATCAAACTAGATAACAAACATTACTATACCAACATACAATTTAAATATCAGAGAAACCCACAAACATTCTGTACCACTATTAAAAATATCCTGCATCCACGTCAAACTACAACCCCCACCCCTAACATAACAACCAGCTCAGGGCTCATTGTAGAACAGTTCAATAAATATTTTACAGAAAGTATTTTAGCAAAAAAAACAACAACCAACAATGTCCAAAAACATCACCTAGGACAACCAACAATAATAGTGATACTTTCTCATTCCAACCCATTCCCACCAAAACCACAGAAACACTACTAAGAAAACTTAAACCTACCACAATATCAGTCGATAATTTACCATCTGAATATCTAAAAATTGCAGCTGAAGCCATTTCCTACCCCATATCAATACTAATTAATCGGCCTATTGACAAACAACATATCCCATTAATCTGGAAAATATCATACATAATACTTCTACTTAAAGGTGGAAAATCAACTGAACTTACAAACTATAGACTCATCACAATTCTATCCCCACTATCCAAACTCTTAGAAAGCTGTATTAATTCTCAACTTCTCCATTATCTCACTAACAACAATGTACTGACCAAATCCCAACATGGTTTCTTACATAGCTCTCAACCAATCAGGGACAAATCTCAACAGAATCAGGGACAAATCCAGAAAAAATCAGGGACAATCAGGGACACTTTTAAAATATTAGTTCTATTAACTTAAGGCATTAACAGAATTACAGAATGTGAATTAATATACATTTCTAGAAGTAAAATAATTCTTCAGCTCTTAATTATTGTCATTATTTATTATGTATAATTCACCACTTTTGTCCAAAAGGCACCAGTTCTAAAAGGGATTAAGAGGGACAGAGCTAAAGTGTGAGTCAGAATCAGGGACGTTTGAAAGGTAACACAGTACCACTACAACACTCCTCAGCTTTACCAACACCATAAATCAGTATAGAAACAAAGGGGAAATAGTTTCATCTGTCTTTCTTGACAAGTCTAAAGCCTTTGGTATGGTTTCTCACCACAATCTCTTGACAGTTCTCACGAATCTCAGTCTCAGCTCTTCCGCTCTCTCCTGGTTCCAAAGTTACCTAACAGGCCATCAGCAAGGAGTGAAGTGGCTACAAATCCTCTCCCCCCTTCTTATCAGACTAGGAGTCCCACAGGGTTCCATTCCCAGTCCAATTTTCAGTATTTTTATCAACGACCTTAATACTGCCATGCCACTAGGTTCCACAATACAATACTCAGCAGATTCCACACTTAATATGTGCAGCACCTAACATACAAAAACTCCAAGATATAAAAGTAATTCACTCAAACTGAATCATGGATTTCTAACTCTCAACTCATACTTAACCCCAGCAAAACCAAACTGTTGCTTTTTCATCCTACCTGACCTTCAGATCCTCCACCCACCTTTTATATCACTGCTTCCAATAACACAAAAATAACCCCTGACACTTCCACAAAAGTATGAGTTATAATTGATAATAAACTGTGATTTGACTTATGCATATCACAAACAACTAAGAAAATACACAAAAAAATGGGAATCATTTATAGAAACAATTCCTAACAGATAGTTCTAGAATAGCTATTGTCAGTACCCACCTACTCTCTACTTTCCTCTACGCCTCACCCATTCTTACCAACCTAAAAAAAAAAACAAACAGACAAATTAGAAACATGCTACAGTAAAATAGAAACATTTGCCAAAGACTCTTCAGGGAGGACACACTACTGTCTCACTTTAAAACAACTCACCTGGCTAAAACTACCCCAACCAATACATTTTAACCAGTTAACTATGGCCTACAAATTACTGTATCAACCTGAGAAAACTCCAACTCTCCTCAATGTGCTACCACCATACTCTTAACATACATAAATTTCACTCAGCAAACAAATCACTACTACAAGTCACTAAATCCAAAAACACTGCAGGGGAATGTTTATATTCCCACCACGTTGCTAATACCTGCAAACTGGTACCTCAGTCTATTAGAACTATCTCTAACTCAACCTAATTAAAAAAAAAAAAAAACTACTCAAGAATCATTTATATGACTCATGGCTCTGCCAGTGTACTAGCCTTGGCTAACAATGAACTAAGATAAGTATTTCTGTCAAATTATCAAATAACACTATCTAATTAACTTGTTACTACGTCACATGTACACTCTATTATCTTTTTACCTATCCACTATCATACTAACCTTATCAAAACATCTTCTCCAAGTCATTTTCACCACCAAAATCTTTGACTTTACCTCTGTTTTCTCATCCCAACCTTCCTCACTCTACCTTTCTCTAATATAATTGAACAGGAAGTGTTACAAAACATATTTACTCTTGCCAGCTCTACCTGATTTCTTTCTATTGTATATGTACATTTTAATACAGGATCACTGTTCTTTACCAGTATATAAAAAAAGAGTCATTATGTTAATGTTGTTATTATTTACTGTTACTATGTGGAGCTTTTCTCCTGGGGCCTCCACTGAAAATGGGGTTATCCCAGTAGGACTCTCCCTGTAAACAAATGTAAAATAAATAAATCAGTAAATAAATATGTAGATATTCACAATTTCAAAATTTGTTATAAAAGTTAGAGAAAGAAAGAAAGAAAGATTGAAAGATAGGTAGATAGACATATTTGTTTAGTATGCCATTTACTGTTTTTACATTAGGGTCACAGTGCTGGGTTGGTTAATGGTTCAGTACAAGTGTTGCTACTGTGGTTGTTGATGTTACTGAACATTTAGCAGATTCTGCTACAAAGGCATTTTTTGTCCCTTAAGAATACAGCACATGCAAAAGAATTGCTGGAGTCATACCACTCAACCACTGTTACTGAATTTGTTCAAGTCAAGTGCGTTATCAAGGGGCTGTGATTATTTGCCATTAGATATATGTACTTTGTTATCTGCATTTCTGATATTACTGTTGTAGTAGTACCTTACTGTTACTACTGTTGTTGTTGTTGTTGTAATACTTTACTGATACTACTACTCTTGTTGTTGTAGTACCTTACTGATATTATTATTGTTGTTGTTGCACCCTAGTGATACTACTGTTGTTGTAGTACTTTACTGATATTACTATTGTTGCTGTACCTTAGTGATATAACTGTTGTTGTATTGCTTTACTGATATTACTGTTACTGTAACTTACTGATGTTGTTGTTGTAGTACTTTATTGATATCGCTGTTATTGTAACTTACCTATACTACTGTCGTCGTTGTTGTAGTACCTAACTGATATTACTGTTGCTGCTCTACCTGCTGTGTTTCATCTCATACTTTATTGCTGCCGATCTTACCATGAATGTAGGCTTGGATAATTGCTACTGCCATTCCTACTTGCCTGTTATTCTGACAGCATGAATTTAGGAGCCTACATATCCATTTACAAAACGTAATAACCATTAATACTCAAATGAGACATCGACTCACCTGACCAAAATGGTAGACAAACAGACTTGTGTCTCTCCCATTGCTACTCTTTAGCAGTTCTTGCTCTTAGGCAGTGAAAAAACTGTCAATTGTTTACAGATAAGATGCAACTGCAGAATGTGGAAGCCACTCTCTCTCCAAAAATTATGGTCTGAGAGCATTGCATAAAGCTAGCCACACTTTTGTACAAACATGCCAAGCCATAATACAATGATGCTGTTAAAAGTCAGTTCCCATGCCTCCTAGAATGAGGAAATTAATGGCTTGGATTAAATCTTCAAAATTAACTCCACCATTGTCAAACAAAGTAAAAAATCAAATGGCTGCAGATCATAAACCGGTCAGAACAATAAACACACAAGTACAAACAGAAATGTCCCAGTAGTTAGTGATCACATTGCCAGGCACACTGACTTCATACTTATGAGACTTGTCAAGTGTAGTGTGACAGTTATCTCTCATGCATTAGGATTTACAATGTTACAAGATCTCTTCAGTTGCTCACACAAATTAAATATGAAGGTGTCATCATCGTAGCCCAGGTGGGTGTGAATGACTTGAGGTTCTCAACAGTGAATTTGCAGAGAGACATTTTGAATCTCACCATACATGTATCAAATGCAGAAAAGACTCTGGTGCCACCTTTACTTAGAATGATGCCATGGGGAGGGGGTCAGTTATGTCTCTGTTTGGAAGGACTGCCTGCACCTCTCATTCCACGGTATCTTCCCCATACTATGCCAATGACACTGTTTAAAGAAAAGTCTGCCTTCTAAATATCGCAACACAGAAAAAAATACAAATTTTAATTCTAACCCTATTGAGGTTGTGCTTCCCAAAGACACAAGTCTTAATAAAAAAAAATCCTGATGTTAGTCTCTTCTGTAACTTGAGTACGCCCATTGGATCACTGTATATATAAGGCAAGGTTAGCCAGAGACTGTGCACTCATTGCCACATCCAATGAGAGGGTCTACCACCTTTGGAAAAGCAGATAATGCCTTTTAAGTTCAGTTGCAAATTGAATGGTATCCAAACAGCTGTCTAAGTTAGTTCTGGAACATCAACTGCTTGGTTTTATTTACTCCTTGATGATGGCCATCCTAGTTTTATTTACTCCTTGATGATGGCCATCCTAGTTTTATTTACTCCTTGATGATGGCCATCCTAGTTTTATTTACTCCTTGATGATGGCCATCCTAGTTTTATTTACTCCTTGATGATGGCCATCCTAGTTTTATTTACTCCTTGATGATGGCCATCCTAGTTTTATTTACTCCTTGATGATGGCCATTCTAGTTTTATTTACTCCTTGATGATGGCCATCCTAGTTTTATTTACTCCTTGATGATGGCCATCCTAGTTTTATTTACTCCTTGATGATGGCCATCCTAGTTTTATTTACTCCTTGATGATGGCCATCCTAGTTTTATTTACTCCTTGATGATGGCCATCCTAGTTTTATTTACTCCTTGATGATGGCCATCCTAGTTTTATTTACTCCTTGATGAAGGCTAAGATTTAGGTTCTAGTTCAGGCAGCACAATTTGATTTTTTGAGGAAAAAAGAGTTTGATTAGAAATGGAACTCTAAGGGCCTGGCAAGTCAGGCAAAGGTCTCCTTTTTTGACAGGCAGGATTCTTCATGTTAGGATTCTCTTTTTTTCAAGTTTTTTTTTTTTATTTATTTTCTTTTTGTTAATGTGCCTGGTCAAATACATTCAAAGGGTATCTAATATTTATTTAGTTATTTAAGTTTGATGACTGGGGAAGTCCATTGGGCCATAAAGAGCCCGTTTTCAGTGGAGGCCCAGGGAGAAAAGCTCCAACACATTACATTTTACATGTTACAATAGAAAAACAAGGTTCAAAAAGAAAGGTTAAACATTAAGTTATAAGACCTTAGTAGATTAACATTTAAACATATAGTTACTAGACCTCAGTAGATAAGGTGAACCTTGTGCATGGAGGAAGTATCAGTATATTTTTTTGGAAAGTATAGTACATCAGACAAAAGAGAGAAGATCTGTCCCTAGTAGGGGAGAGATTGTCCTTGGTTTGAGATATAAGCAATAGTAGATGGTAACTGGAGAAGATTACAGAGCAAGGTAGAAAAAGAGAGGGGGTTTGAAAGGGGTTATGTTGAAGTGTGACACGGGCATTCCTATTTGGAAGAAAGATGAGAGAATAGCTAAGATTTGAAATTGGTATGGTTTGGTAGGTTGTGTAGGTGGGACGAGTTCCACTGTTTAGCTAAAGAGTAGGACAGTAGTAGTTGGCCAGGAGGGTATGAAGGTTTGTGGACATGAAGGAGATTTTGTTATTTGGATCTGAGTGAGCAGTTGGGAATATAGCGTTTTAAGGATGTAGCAAGAGAAGGGCAGTTGACAGGTTTAAAGATGAGCTTGTGGGCAATGTTGAGTTGTAGGCAAGTGAAGTAGTTGGGTAGTTCAAGCCATTTGAGGGTGTGGACGGAGTGGCAGTGGTGGGATGAGTTTTTTGAATTGGTTGCAAATTTTCAGATTTTGTGGTAGCAAGATTTGAGTTTGGATAGTAAGCCAAGATTGAGATTGGTGAACAGGGGGGCACCGTACATAAGAGAGGGGAGAAGGAAGGTAGATGCAAGGCTTTATTTGGTTGAGGGGGCGAGGAAGCCTGTAGAGAAGACTTAGGTTTTGGTGGGTTTTCTTGATAGAGGAGTAGATGTGGGTATCAAATTTTAGTTCTTCATCAATGATGATGCCGAGAAGCTTGGTGGTGGGAACAAGTTCAAGGGGTGTGTTGTTGTGGCTGTGTATGGTGAATGAGTTTTTGTCAATCATGGAGTTTTTAGTAGGGGAAAAAATCATAAGTTTAGTTTTATTTGCATTTAGAGCCAGATGGTTGGATTGCATCCAGGTTTCTGTCTTGGAGAAGGCTAATTGTGTTTTTGCTAGAAGCGTGGAGGGGGAGAAGGCTGAGCAGATGAGTGTTGAGTCATCTGCATATTGGATGACAGAGGATTCTGGGATGGAGTGGTGGAAGTTGTTAATGAAAATATTGAAGAGTAGAGGACCAAGAATGGAACCTGGTGGGATGCCGCTGGGTGTAGGTAGGAAGGGGGAGGTTGAAGTTTTCCACTGGACAGCTTCTTGGCAGTTAGACAGGTAGCTGGAAAACCAGGCTAAGGTGGTGGGAGAGAGATGAAGGGTGGAGCGTTGGGAAATGAGTAAGGTGTGGGAGATGGTGCCAAAGGCCTTTGACAGATCTAGTAATAGTGCAAATACAAATTTGCCAGAGTCGCGTTCAAGGTTGATAGTTTCAAGAAGGGAAAGAAGGGCAGTCATGGTACTGTGGTCAGGGTGGAAGCCATGTTGGGTAGAGGAGAAGAGATTGTTTAGGGTTAGGTGTGTCATGATTTGAGCTTGGATAGTTTTTTTCTAGAATTTTAGAAAGAGGGGAAAGGATGGCAAGAGGCCTGAAGTTGGTGGTACCAGTGTTTCTGCCACCTTTGTGGAGGGGAACGATGTAAGCGTGGTGCCAGATAGAAGGAACATAAGATTCTTGTATGGATCTATTTATAAGAATAAAGATAGGATAGGCAATGCTGTCTGCAGATAGTTTCAGGAAGGTAGGTGGAAGATTGTCAGATGCATTGCAACAGGGTTTGAGTTTGAGGAGAAGTTTTTTTATAGTCCATGTGGGAATGGGAGTTAGGTGGAAGGGTGTGGAGGAAGGTAAGTGATCGGGGTGGTGGTTGGCGCTGGAGAGGCTGAGGCTGGAGGAGGGGGATGGGAAGGATGTGGGTAGTTTAGCTATACAGTCTATGAAGAATAAGTTGAACTGGGTGGCTGTGTCAAGGTCAGTGAGTGTGGGATTTCAACAGGGGTTTTCTTCATCACCAGGGTGCAGAATGGATGAGATAGAGCCCCAGAATTGCAGTAGTGGGCTTTGCAGTCTTTATTTATTAGCTTTTTTGTGGAGTTTCAAAGTTGCTTAAACTCTAGGAGGGAGTTGTTTTTTTTTTTTTGTTTTTGATACTGTTTCCATTTTTTGTCTCTTTGGTACATGGCTAGTTTAGTTTCTTTTAATAGCCATGGGCAGGTATTGGTTTTGATGCATTTGGTTCGAGGGGGGGCTGGCTGGTTGAGGAGTGTTAGGAATGAATGGTTGACATAGGATATGGCATCATCTAAAAGAAGGGTTTTTAGAGGGGACCAGTCAGTATGCTTTAGGCATTCTGAGAAAGTTAGAGGGTTGTAAGAGGAGAGGTTATGGGTATGGATGTAGTGGTGGTGTTTTTGAAGAGAAGATGGGAGCCGGTCAGCGAAAGCAGGAAAGTGATCATTGAGAGGGTCTGGCATTACTCCTGCTTTGGTGATATGGTTAGGGTGAGTTGTTAGGATCCAGTCAATGATGGTTCCAGAGGTACCATCTTTATTTGGTTTGGTTGGCGCATGTATTCGTTGGGAGAAATTATACAAACTGATTGTGTGGGAAGGTGCTTCAGAGTTAATAGTGGTCCAGTTGATGTTGGTATCACTGAGGATATAGGTTTCATTTTTTATGCTGGAGGAAAACCAGGGTAGGATGTCTTCAAGTGTTTTGATGTTATTGCCTGAGGGAATATAGAGGGCAGCGATACATATTGACTTGTGGTTGTTTATTTTTAATAGACCTATTGTAATTTCAGCATTGGCAAAGCTTGGTATTTTATAGGTATAGGGAGTTAAGGTAAAGGATGAGGGGCAGATAATAGCTACTCCACTTCCTTTTTTGTGAAGTCTTTTGTTGTGAATGATTTGGTACCTAGTGGTAGAATTTCATTGTCTTTTATAAAGGATTTGAGCCAGGTTTCAGAAATGGCGGTTATGTCAGGGTGGTTATGGGAGAGCCAGGCATGCAGGTTAGAGATTTTGCTTCTAAGGCTTTGTGCATTAAGTGTAGTGAGGCGAATGGACTTTGGTTTTGTGGGTTGAGTGGAGAGTTTGGTGAGATTGATGTTAGGGACAGGTCCAGGGTTGTGGTGGATGTCACCAGCAAGAGAGATAGAGAGATGTGGTGAAAGCGTAGGGTGAGGTAGGGTGTAGGGGATGGGTAACTTAGATTGTGTGACACTACTAATTTTCTGGAATGACATGTAAGAGAAGAGTACTGGTAGGGTGGGGAGGGGAGTAGTATTGGTTTGAATAGAAAGGTTGAGTTAGAGGAAAAGAGTTCATGTGAGATGGATGAGTAGGATGGGGGGTGAGGTTGATTGTACTAGGCAGTGGAGTGTGTATGAGAGGGATGGTATGGCTTGGGGAAATGTGTGAGATAGGACAGACAGGAGAGAGAGCGATTAGTAGGCAGAATTTAGGGGAATAATGGCTTCCATGGTTTTACAAGATGCCTTTAGCAGTCAGTTGTGAAGTATAAAAGTTTTTCATCACATGATGGTAAAAGAGATCAACCAACCCAAACATCCAGATCTCTAATCACTGACTTGAATGGTAATGGGACATTTTCAATGCAGTGGGGTGTAGACTGTTTCTGCCTCCCAAAGCCATCATTCTGTCTACACAGCTTATTTGGATCTAGCCAAGGCATTTCATACCATCCCCAACTTGTATTATTAGCAAGCTAAGAGATGTAAATCTGGACCCAAATATAGTGTACTGGATAGCAAACCATCTAAAATATCGCACTAGACTTAAATGAAGTATCAGGTGCTTCTCAGCCAACAAGAAGCTAAGTAGTGGTGTACCATAACACTAAGTGGTGAGACCTCTCCAGTTTGACATATACTTCTCTGACGCCCAAGCAGCTAACCCCGACCTTTGGCAAATGATGTTTTCTGAATGCAAGTTGGGTGATGCTCTCCAAACACCCCTTCTTACAGTACTACTACATCAAGAACAATTGCTTACAAATCAATGGTGCACAAAAAAAGAATTTAAATTAAACCCCCAAAAATGGGTTGTATTGTTGGATTTCGGGTGCATGACTTGTCCCCAGCTTAACATTTAGCCACTACCCTACCTCAAATGGATACAGTAGCCAGACATCTTGGCTCCTTGGTTGATAACTCCCTTTTCTCTGGTCACCTCCATGTAGCAACAGCAGTGAGGAAATCTGTTGATTGATCACATATCTAAGGTATCTTATCCAGATGGAAAAAAAGGTATCATCCCACTGTACTCTGTTCCTAGTAGATGAAATTATACAGTACAATGCACCCCTTTGGTGTGTACTTATCCAGGCACATTCCACAGTTAGAAACACAACAGTGATTACTTGCTAAAAAGATCCCTGGTCTTAAGATCATACCTTTCAAACTCTTAGAGCAAGAAATCTGGACAAAGCCATAAATAATGGGGGGACAAAGGCCCAAAAATAGGGACAATTTTTAAATATTACTCTTACAAACTTAAAAGGTAGATAGAATAACAGATTCTGTAATTAGCATAAATTTTTCTGAAGGGTATGAAGCCTGAAACTCAAATGTCAGGCATTATTTTCTGGCTTCAAGTCTTCATGATTTGCCAATGATTTGCTAGAAAACCACAACTTTATGAAAAATGGGCCAAAAACATGAGGCAAAAATCTGGACATTGTGTGAAAATCTTTAGAGTTCAGAGGTATGCTCAATACCCTTGGCTATGAAGACAGGCTTGATGTCCACTCTATGCACTCAATGTCATAGAGGCTGCTACATGATCTAGGTCTTGCTATGAAAACAGGCTTGATGCATTCTCTATGTATTCAATCTCATTTAAGCTGTTATATGATCTAGTTCTTGCTTTCCATAACATTAAGCACCCTGACCCTCCTTGATCTGTTGCATGTCTGCAAGCCAAACAGTCTTGCAAACACAAGCATGAATTAAATGCATCTTCACCATCATACAAAACAAAACACTAGCAGGACAGATTCATTGTTCAGCATTTACTCCTCTTTGGGAAGAACTGCCCTGATATGTTAAACAGAAGGATAGCCTCACATCCTTCAAGATAAACCTTGACCTATCAAATTCATCTCTGGCTTAAATTGCTTTTCCTTCCTAGAATCTAGTGGCACATCATGAGGTAGGTACTGGCAAGAAACAAATAACACGGGTTACTTGCCATGTAATTATAGTGATTCTGTGATACTAAAGAAGTACTTCTTCAATGTTCATGGCTGCCAAGAGTACTCTTCTCAGCATCTAATATGTATGGAAGGGATAAGGCAAGACCAATCATGTATAATTCATGTCGCTCATGCCTAAATATGCATTACTATTATACAATTACATTATTTAAGAAAAAAATGCCTTATTTTTTTAAAAAATAATGTCATTATAAGGTACTCCATTTCTGTTTCACTTCTCCTATCATCAAGCAGATGTGTGACTGATGGCCTGAACATGCATAGAATATATCCGTGATGTTACTTGCATTATAAACTAGCCTGAGTGTATTTTATATCACTTCTTGTTTTCTTCAAGGGATTACTCATGAAAGCAGGTGTTCACATGGAAGATTCTTGCACACTCCTAGCATCCTGTATGCTTTTATTTTGCACTGTTGTACACATTTTTTAGAAATCAGTGGATGAGTACATGTTCTTTGCAGTATGCAGAATATGGTGGCAGTAGCTTTTATTTTTAGTAGCAGCAGATGCAGGGACTTGTTTTTTTTTTTTTTTTTTTTTTTGCCCAGTCTTGTTTGTGTGGGTAAGGCTGGATTTGCAGTGGGTATATACTGGCTGTTTTGTCCAGACAGTGTTCACATTACTGAATAATAACTAGTTTTCATCGTATAATCCTGAATGCACTTCATTCTATATCTGATAGATTCATATACTCTTTCATGTAACTGATCTTTTAATAATCTTTCAAAATTGATGCATTCTTTGTAGTGGCTAAACACGAAGCTAGCAAATCTCACTGATAAAGCTTAAAACTTCAAACTTCTCTTTGTTGCAGATTTGGTAAATCTAATACAGCTCTTAACAGTTCCACAATATGGCATGGTTTAGTATTTCTTACAGATGATTTGAACATGACAAATTGTCAACAACGTTATGATTTTGCATCTGTTTGCAAAGACTATTTGTGTTCCCAGATGAAGTTAAAAACAATATACTGAATCTAAATCCCTGAACAAATACTTTCCTTTCTGCAGAATCTTGTTTTATCTGTGATTAAAGTACAGGTCCATTTGTCATTGTTGTACTGAACTGTCCTGAATACTGCAAAGCAGGAATGACTAAATTTTAACAGTTTAAATCAGAAGCACTCTTTCTATGATGTATATGGCAGCAACCTTTTTTTCTGCTAGAAATATTACTTTCAAGCATGAATAAAACATGTACTTTGCCAATGATACAGAAAGAAGTTCCAATTATGTTTATCATCTATCATAGAGAAAATGAACTAAAGTGTCTTTGCTGCACTGTTCCTTCAAATACATGTTTTTCAAGGGCTTTAGAGTTACTCAGAGATATTTTAAATCTAAAATAAATTGAAAATAAAATTGTCAAAGATTCCAAAGACAACCACAAGGTATTCTATAGTTATGTCCACCCCTTCTACCCCTTCTAGTCCAACCACCTTTTCTCCACCCTTCCCCCATAGCTAGTCTCCTCCTGGAGTTTACTTATATCTCCCACAGACTGTGGTGCCATTTTTAAATCCTGTCCTGAGCATCCACAGCTCCTCTGTGCTAGTCCTGCGGTTTAGGCTGCTTGTTTTCACCTCCCGGTAGGTCTTTTCAGCATATCTGTCTATCATTTGCAAGCCTCTAAGGAACTATTGTGCTAAACTCTGGGTTTTTACTTGTAACTGTGTTTTAGGGTTATAGATGGCCTTGTGATGATGGCTATCACTCCAATGCAATGTTTGTAACTGTGTTGTATGGTTATTGTTAGCCTCGTGCTGACGGCTTCATTTATCTGTGACCTACATGTATTTATGACCTCTGCAAGCTGCTTTTGGGACGAGTGGGGCTCTTTTCTACACTGACTAATGCTGCATTAATTTTGTATGGGTACACAGGGCTTGATTGAATACTGCTGTCTTGTCATGACCAGAAACCTGGTGTAATGATGTCTTGTTAAAAGGACGCCAACCAAAGTGCATCGCCTAATGCCGGATAGCCTCTTAAGGTGGAATAGCAATCCCTCTTCAAGTCTTCCACTTAAAATCAGGTTTAGCAGCCATTTTTCTTTCCATTTGTAACTATAAGGCTCCACACAGCTTCTACATGGTTTTGGGGACCGTTTTGCCCTATATACTGTACTGTTTGACTGCTTGCTTTGTACTGCGTCATTTGCCCTTTGCTTAGGTTATTTACCAGCTTAGCAGCTGTAAGCTGCTTTTTAGGATGAGTGGGTCTCTCTTTATGTTGTCGCCAGCTGCTTTACTTTAGTCTGAGTATACAGGGCTCGACTGTTGCACTTTGTTGGCCTAGTCTGCTCTCCAGATGTCCTATTAAAAGGACGCCAATGAACATATATCGTTGAAGGCCTTTATTTCTCTTTCAGGGTGGATCAATGGTCCTACTAGAGCCTTTAGCTTAATTACTGGCTTAGCAGCTCTTTTTCTTTTCCGTTTGTCTCTATAAGGCCACCACATGGATTTTATATTGTTCTGAAAACTGTTTTGAAAACTGTTCAACACAAGTTATTGCACAGCATGAACATATCGTAGTTTACTGTGTTAGTCTGTTGAGCACTATATATTGCACTGTTTAGAGATTTTATAGTATTACTTTATCATTTACCCCTTGCTTTCTGCTGCTTATATTTGGCTCTACTGCTGTATAACCCTGTCATTTCAAATGGACTAGGGTCACTGATAGCACGCTGAACTGATGAATGAATGTTTTGTTCTATTTAATGGAGTCTATATTGCCTAACTTGTATTGTTCATAGCATAATGTCTGGTGTTTTCTATTGTTAATCCCCTAAACCTAATTTTACTCTACATACTTGCTCTAGCCTCATCTAACCATAGCCTCTCTCTACTACTGTGCTTTGTTACACCCTCCTTTCTTCTCTAAACATCCCTTACCTTCTACCTTCCACTCTACATCTGCAATATTAACTAACTCAGTGTTGTCTCCCTCTCCTCTACAGTAATCCATTCCAGGTGCTCCCTTCCTGCTTTAAACGCGAAAAGAATACCTCTGGCCATCAACTGAAGACACCCTGAATTGGTCAGCTTGCCTGGTACTTAGAAAAATACGACTGAGAAGACACCCCCCAACAAGATTGTGTAAATGTATGTTGCTTAACACTAGTTAAATGTAGACTTGATGTGCTATCTATAGAGTTAATCTGCCCTAAAATGCGTGCGTTCTAGCAGCCTACCGCAGACCGTTTGCCCTCTCCCCTTCCTGTTATCACTACCCTAGAATATATTTAAACCTAAGACTGGTCCAACTATCCCTGCTGTTTGCTATCTCCTTCTACCATTAGGTGGTAGCATCTACCAATATAAATCCTAGATATTCTTTATAATCCCAACAAGTTTTATTTTTTCACAAACAGTTGTTTATGAGTTAATATCCTTAGACTGTAAATATCTTCTCCCCCCTGCAAAACCACCCTCTGTAAAGGCAGCCTTCTTTTTCTGGCTGAAAATATTTAGCTCATACCTTCCAACTACAGCCTTTAAACTGGTCTTTGCTGATACTTTTTCTGACATACTCACCTTTAGTGTTCTTTCCCATTCTGTTTGCCCTACGGGCGCACTCCCCTCCCCTGGCCCCATTTCCCACACGCCCCCAGTACTCCTAGCTTTATTCCTATCTTACTCCACCCTCTCAGCCTAATTACCCAATACTAGCTCCACCCTCATTACTCCCCCCACCTATAGCCATCCTTCTTAAACTCTGTAATCTGTACTCCACCTTATAATTATAGTCCCCTCCTCTTTCCTTAAATCTCTAGAATACCTCCATCACTTTTTAAACCCTTTCTTCTTCATAGCCTTCTCTATTTTCCTAGCCACTCATACCACTCCCTCTTTGCTATAACATGCTCTCCTCAAGTTTTTATACCCTCCAGTCCCCTAGCCTTCCTCTTTCTGTTCCTACTTCCCTTATACTATGCTACCTCATATTCCACCTATGCTTGTCCAAAACCAACTACAAAGACAACTACCATACAAACCTACCTTCCCCCTCACTCTTACTCCCATTTCCACTCTATATCCTCTTCTCTCATTCAGCCCAACCCTCTGTACCTATTCCACCCTAAATTCTTCTTCTCTAAAGTCAAGATACTGTCACCTGCTCCAATCTACAGTCTACCAAAATTCATGCCGGCAGACCAATATGGCTAAAGGATATCTCCTTCAACAACTTATTCCAAGCTGGTGATATCCATCCTAACCCTGGTCCTGCAACCTTTATTAACAACACTCATCCCTTACCCTCTTCCTCCTATATCAACACCCCAAAGATTTTTACAATTAATGCACAAAGTCTAAACAACAAAGTACACCAATTTCAAGCTTGGTTAAGCCATAACCAACCAGATATCTTAGCCATCTCTGAAACCTGGCTCAAGCCCTTTATCTCCGACTTTGAGATTCTGCCCCCAGGATTTCATTGTCTCAGAAATGACCAACTAAATAAAAAAGGTGTAGGCATTGCCCTAGTCTACTCCAACCTTCTTACCTTAATTCCTCTCCAAATTCCAATTCCTCAATTCCAGAACACTGAACTAACTGCTGGCATTCTAAAACTAAATAAACATAAAAATATCTGCATCATTGCCCTTTATATCTCACCTGGTAACAATATCTCTACACTCGAAAATATTCTCCTATGGGCCTCTATTGAAATTAACTATGAAACTTATATCCTTGGAGAAGTGAATATTGACTGGAATAAAATCAATTGCTATTCTCCCTCCCTATCCATTAACCTCTATAACTTCACTCAAATAATCCTCTCCATTTCTCGACCTAACAAAATAAATCCTCCCGGATCCAGTATAGATTGGATCCTAGTCTCAGATCCAAATAAAATAACGAATTCTGGCACAATTCCTGATACCTTTTGTGACCACCTCCCAGCCTTCATGCATTGCTCAACTAGTTCCTCCCCACAACAGCATCAGTACATTCAAACTCGTAACCTCAGTAGCTTCAACCCAACTACTTTCTCAAATACTTTCAAACAAATGAACTGGCAAATTCTAAACATCCTTCCTATTGACAAGGCTATAGAATACTTCAACTCTGTCTTCCTTGATACTTTAAACTCACTAGTCCCACTAAGAAACAAAAGGATAAAAACTAAAACTGCTCTTTGGCTATCCAAAGAGACAAAACAGATTATGCACCACAGAGACAAACTATGGAAGCTTTACCAAAACAATAAAATGGACAATACCTTGCTCCAATATAAACAGCTCCGCAACTGTGCAAAACGACTAATCACCAAAGACAAAAAATCCTACTATATCAAATTTCAGTTCAATAACAATAAAAACCCCCAAAATTTCTGGAACTCAATAAACTCACTCCTCAGTCCAGGCTCCAAGAATAATCCCTGTCCAGACCCAAGTAAATCTGATCTCGAACTAGGCTCTGAATTTAACTCATTTTTCATAGACACTATTACTACCCTCACCAAGACATTTCCCAATAATAACCCAACTGCTCTACACTCTCCCCTTCTAATTCACCTCATCTGTTTGAACTCAAACCCATCTCAACTAACTTTATAAAAAAACTTTTGTCCAAACTTAAACCTTGCTCTAACACTCCCAACAATATTCCCTTTTTCTTCCTAAAATGTGCTGCTGATGGCATTGCACTCCCAATCACCATCATTATCAACTGATCCATAAAAGAATCATACATCCCCAAACTCTGGCTCTCAGCTTATATTCTTCCTCTTCATAAAGGAGGCAATAATACCAGCATCTTAAACTTTCACCCTATTGCTTTGCTCTCACCAATCTCCAAAATCCTACAAAAATGCATCCACCTCCAACTTATGCCTTTCCTGACCCAAAACAATCTTCTCACTCCTGCTCAGCATGGCTTCCGTCCAGGCCATAGCACAATAACCACTCTATTCTCTTTCCTAGAAACTGTCAATCAAGCCCGAGATTCAGGCCACTTAGAAGCGTTAGATACTGTTTCTCACAAGCACCTTCTCTGTCATCTCTCAAACCTTAATCTCTCACATAATGCTTTATCCTGGTTCTCCAGCTATCTATCAGACAGATCACAGGCAGTGAAATGGAAGAACTCCATCTCTTCCTTCCTAACTACCCCAACTGGCGTACCACAGGGATCCATCCTTGGGCTAATGCTTTTTAACATCTTCATCAATAACTTTCACACTGCTATTCCTGATGCTAAAATCATTCAATAAGCAGACGATTCAACCTTAGTCTGCTCTGCTTCAAACCTCTCTGAATTGCTGACTAAAACCCATACTGCCTTCTCAACAACTGAAAACTGGATGCACCAAAATCACCTCTCTCAATGCAAATAAATCAAAGATTCTACTATTCCCTCCCACAAAGACCTTCTCCTACAATAAAAACAACTTCAAAGTCTATAGTCAAACCGACACCTATAGAAGTAGTCCTCTCTGCTAAACTACTTGGCATTACTGTAGATGAACACCTCAAGTTTGATATTCATATTCAACAAAATATTAAGAAAACCCACCTAAAGCTAGGAATGCTGTATAGGAATAATCACTTTCTCTCCAACTCTACCAGGCAAACTCTGGCCTCGACTTATCTTCTTCCTTCCTTATTATACGGTGCCCCTCTCCTAACCAACCTGTCCTCCTTTATCACCTCTAAGATAGAAAACTGCTACAACAAAATCTCTAAATTTGCCTCTAAATCTAAAAATACCACCCATCACTGCCTAACCCTACAATCCCTGAACTGGCTTGAACTCCCAAACTACCTAGACTATCTCCAACTCACTACTGCACATAGACTCATATTTCACCCAACAAAATGCCCCGCTCTAACTAACATCTTTCCCCCATATACACCCAACAAAGCTCTCAGATATGAAAATCAGAACTTAATTACTATCCATAAACCTAAACGTCCTGCTAGCCAACTTCTCCTATCTTTCTCACTACGCAAAAAATGGAATTCCCTTCGCTCCACACTAAAAACCATACCAAACTCAGAAAACTTCAAAACCCAACTATTCAAACACCTGTTTACTAAATGGAAATGTACCTGCCTTCACCCAACCTAATCCAAGGGGGTTCTCTCTCTGATTTCCAAGCTCTACAACTTTCATAGTTATCTTCCTATGAGCCTATCTAAGCTCTCAACAATTTATATAGCTTCTCTCTAAGCTCTCACCTCCTACAGCTACCCTCACAGAGCCCAACCTAGTAAATATTGTAAATAGCATTCTACTGCTGATGTGTGTATGTAAAGCTTATTTACATTTTCTTTAAAGGTTTGTATGTAAACTGTTTCCACAACTAACCCATATCTGTTTTCCTCAAATGAAACTGTGTGATCCCTACCTTCAAGCTTAATGAATTTGTTAACTATACATGATACTGAATGCATTTATGAGTAACTATTCTACATAAGATCTTTAATATTAACTATAATTTGTATCTAAATTGTATAATGCATCTTGGAGCTTTTCTCCCCGGGCATCCACTGAAAATGGGTCAGTTCGGCCCAGTCGACTTCCCCGGTAATCAAATTGCAAATAAATAAATAAAATGTCAGGAATCTAAATGGCAATCCTCAGATCTGCTCTGAGCTACAATAGAATGGCATTAAATATACTGACCCCAAGGATAATGCCAATATCCTGGCAGATCGATTTAGTGCCAACTTCAACCCCCTCTCACCCCCTATAGGGACCACCTCAATACCAAAAGATTGCCAAATTCCAGTAATCACGGCCACACAGGTAGAAACCGCACTCTCCAAAGCTAAGAATACAGCATCCATGGGACCATATGACATCCTGGGCTGTATACTACATGAACTACAAAATGAACTGACACTTCACCTATGTGTCATGTTTAATCATAGCCTTATCACAGGCTTTATGCCCACTGAGTGGTACACAGCTACAGTTATCCCACTCCACATGGGGGGATTTTTGGATCCCAGCAACTACTGTCCCATCAGTCTGAAGAGCCTGATCTGTAAGGGCATGGAACGCATTATCATGAAACTTATAAACAAAGACACTGGCAACCTTCAAACACTGGACCCCACACAGTTTGGGTTTGTGAAGAGCTGATCTTGTCTCCTGAACCCAAATGACTTCTTTGAATCAGTCTCCAGAGCTGTGGACAAGGGGAAGGTGGTCCACACAGCCTATCTGGACCTCATCAAGGCCTTTGACACCATCCCCATCTCTGGAATCATAGAACTGGCTTACTGACAGAACCCAGACTGAAAGTAGCCAACTACAAATCCAGCTCCAGACAAGTGACAAGTGGAGTACCTCAGGGTTCAGTCCTGGAACGTCTCTTGTTTGGCATCTACTTCTCTGAAGTACAGGCCAACACTAAGGGACTCTGGCTAACAAAATTCACAGATGACTGCAAACTGGGAGCCATTACTGAATCCCCAAATGATGTGGATAATCTACAAAAGGGCCTGACAGAAAAAGATGCTTGGTGCCAGGGCGATAGGCTCAAGCTTAATGCCAAGAAATGTATAGTTATCCCCTTTGGGAAAAAACATGTACCCATGAATTACCACATAGGTGGCAGTGCACTAAACACTGAAAGTGCGATGAGAGACTTAGGGACACAGGTGGACAGTGGTCTGACCTTCAATAACCGCGTCGCCACTACAGTCAGGAAACCCTTCTATGTGGCACACCTCATCACTAAGGTCTTCTCATCCAGAAAAAAGGTGGTCATTCTCCCACTGTACTCATTCCTTATTAGACCCATTATAGAGTACAACGCCCCATTTGGCATGTACCTCACAAGACATCTGCAACAGCTGGAAATGCCGCAGAAATACCTCACTAAAACAATCACAGACCTAAACCAGATGCCCTATGCTGACCATTTAAAAAAACTCCAACTATACTCTGTGGCATATCGTCTACTCAGAGGACATCTCTGCTGAACATACAAGGCCATGTCAAACCTTGAGCTGTTGGACATGCTCCACTTAAATAAATCCCAATCTTTCAGAGCCACATGCTCCAGGAATCTAAACCTTGTCATCACAATGAACAAAACATGCTGGAGGGATAGGTTCCTGACCCAGAGACTCCCCATACCTTGGAATAGACTGCCCATACATGTCAAGCAGAGCGCCTCCTTGGCCCTCTTCAAAAGGAACCCTGACAATCGGATAGAAGATAGGAAATTCACCCCAGGGATCACATCAGTCACCCTGATAAACAGGGGTCCAGGGAAGTAAATACTGTGGGAAGAAATATCCGAAGAATTGTTTGGCTAGGCTTGTATAGGCCCTAGGGCCGATGGCCAAGTACCAACCTATGAACCTATGAATCAATGTTAAAATGGTCAGTGCTTCATTACAATAACAAATGTAAAATATACTGCTTGGAGCTGTGTCTCTGTCCATCTTCCTTTGAGCCACACTGTTGCCCCCACCCCACCCCAACACCAGAACACACAGATTCAGCTGAGACACAATAGCTTGGCATTTATGAAATAATGACTTTGTCTGCCAGCTTCACATCACATATCAGTGTGCAACTTCCATCTACTGGGCTCTGTTGATTTACCATCTTCATAATTTCCTCATAAACCTGCTCAGCAGGTCCTTGCAAATGGCTTATTCACTTTCTCATGTGATACTCAAATTCCCAATTAAAAACAATGACATAGAATCAGCAAACATGACCTGCAACATATTACTCTGATTTGCTCTATTTTTATCCATTCTTCATTCTTTAATGTTCTCTCTTTAGTAAACAAAGAGGTATTTTGTTTACTGGAATTAGAATTGGTAAAATGCAATAAGATAAAATAAACTATAATTTAAAAGATACCCATTAAATAATAAGTACTACCAAGCTTTGATTTATTGCCAGCAACGTTTACTGCACCGACTCCTTCAGTAAAATAATTATACAATGATGTATGATATTAGTGTGGGATACATGTTCAGCATTATACAATACTGAACATGTATCAGACACAGATTAAATAAGCATTTATTTTCCCCATCATATAATATATATATATTTTTTATTTTAGCAAGCGAATAAACAATATCTTCTGAGCATAACTCTTTTAGTATATATCTACCAAACCAAAGAAGGCATGGCATTTTCTCACTCCTTTTTCCTACAGTAGTTATTAAATGGTAGTTGAAAACTGCACTCAGTGTATAGTTTTGCTTATCAAACTAATTTGTAAATGATGCTATGATCACTAAAAAGAAAAGCCCATTAATCCCTGGTTCTCCGACGGCAATAAAGCTTTTTGTTTTCTATTTCTAAGAAACACCCTTGTAGAAAATAGAGAAGGAATTGTATTAGAACATTTTTTAGAATATCAATGAACAAGGAAGTAGTTGAATGCAACACAAAATGGAAGGTATATTACCATTATTACTGATATAATCCCCTACCCCCACACATAAAGTCCATTGTAAATGCATTTGTTTATTTTGATCATGAAAAATTAAACTTGAGATTCCCCCTGCTGGACATGACCTGGCCTGACCATTTAATGATATTCTTTACGGAGGTAATGTGTTCTAAAGGCGTAAAACACACCACTGTTCTCATTACTCTGAAGACAAGTGTGTTCTACTTGAAAAACTGATCCAAGCTGTGAATGCATGTATCCTATGAACATTATTCCTGTGGTCAACAGTCCACACCTTATATAGTGCAGAAACAAACAGAACTTTAAGGAAACACCGATCTAGGGAAGAGAGGACAAGCTAAGGGGTACTTATTGGTAAATACAGCTGGATAATCTAAGCCACATAATAAAGATGACCTTAAACTGTTCATATATGTATTTATAAAGTACATAAAAACATTCAGCCTTAATCTAGGTTAAATATTTTTAGGAGAAAATGGCACTGCTTTTGTCAGTAATTTCCACAGAGAACTTCATTATGAAATTATGTACCGCAGAATATATAAGTAGCTGAGATTGTTGTGCAGATTCAGAACTTCATAAAGTAGAAGTACTTGAAAACTACTTCAAACAGCTATGTGGTCTTCTGTTCCTGTGTGGTATTAACTTTGTGGTCTGGTATTCCTGTCTGGTATTATTAATATTTTCTATTTATTTGTTTCTCATTGGACCTAAATGTCCTTTTCTGGGAGTGGGGGGGAGGGGGTCAGGAGAAATGTCAGATTAAGTGACTTGCTCAGAGTCTGACAGGAGCTAAATGAGGTAGATTAAATCAAACCCTGTATCCTTGACTACAGGGAGCTCCTAATTAACTTTTCAGAGCCTTAACCATCCAGTCTAACTGTCATATTTAAATAATGCTATTTCATGAAGGGACTTTAACTATGTTCCATTACCTCTGTCCTTTGGATCATTGCATACACTGCATGCAGTGCAATTTTTCATTTTGGTTTAGTGCCTTGTAGAACTAATAACCCAAAACACTTCTTCCCCCTCTATTCCCTCACCCCCCTGTTGCTGACTATCAACTGCAACCAGCTTTGCATCTCATTTACCATGACTATCAGATCCAACTTAGCCTCCCCTGGGCTGTACCTGACCCCTGCTGCCAAGGAATGGTGGTATAACAACTCATCTCCACTACAACAATCTTGCAAGCTCCTCCATGGCTGCCTTCAAGAGGTGGATGCATTCTTCCATGCATGTATGCAAAACCTCCAAGTCAAGTAGCACACCATTTGCGGCACAGATCTTGCTGGCTCTTTGTACCACAATTACAATGAGACAATCTGCTTTCCACTCCGTAGAATGTTCAAGTCAGTATCAACATTTCACTCCATCTTCAGCTCC